>NC_069499.1:557300482-557355482 GCF_027579735.1 Bombina bombina | reverse complement strand
GGGGCACTTGGAAACTTTGCTGCTGGCCATCTTTAGTTACATTTTGTAATACATGTTTAAGTTGTAGTACATTGTATCCCCAAGAGGCCTATATATATGTACATATGCCCTGTCCACCATCAGTGGCATGTATTTATCTACAAAGATGTAGACTGACATTTGTTCTCTGAGCGGGTGGGGTGTTTGAATGCATATGCACAATTAGCAGCATATGTACATATACTATGTGCACAGTTAAAGCTTTCACTGAATTTTTACTAGAACTAGATTTGTTTTTTTTTTTTGCTAATACATGAATGTAACTTTTGAGGTTTATATCTATTTAATGTCTCAAAGGCTTTAAAGTGACAGACAATTAAAATATCTGTGACATCAGCAAAGGGCTACAGGGGAAAGTATGTCTGTTTGCAGATGATACAAACATTTGTAACAGAGTGGATGTTCCAGGGGGTAGACAACATGAGAAGTGATATACAACAATTGGAGGATTGAAGAAACGACTGGGATCTGGGATTTCAGATGATTTAAAACTTAGTAAACAATGTAGCAGTAATGCAGCGAGTAAGGCTAGCAGAATGCTTGGATGTATTGGTAGAGGTATTTGCAGCAGAAATAGTAAGGTTCTTATGCCACTTTATAGATCATTAGTATTGAGTATTGCGTTCAGTTCTGGAGGCCATGGGGCATATCTATCAAGCTCCGAATGGAGCTTGATGCCCCGTGTTTCTGGCGAGCCTGCAGGCTCGCCAGAAACAGCAGTTATGAAGCAGCGGTCACAAAGACCGCTGCTCAATAACCTGTCCGCCTGCTCTGAGCAGGCGGACAGACATCACCGGAATTCAACCCGATAGAGTACGATTGAGTTGATTGACACCACCCTGCTGGCGGCCCATTGGCCGCGAGTCTGCAGGGGGCGGCGTTGCACCAGCAGCTCTTGTGAGCTGCTGGTGCAATGCTGAATATAGAGAGCGTATTGCTCTCCGTATTCAGCGAGGTCTGGCGGACCTGATCCGCGCTGTCGGATCAGGTCCGCTAGACTTTGTTAAATAGAGGCCCATATCTTCAGAAGGATATTAACTAACTTGAAACTGTGCAAAGGAGGGCTACCAAAATGGTACATGGTCTAAAAAATAAAACTTACCAGGCTAGGCTCAATGACCTAAATATGTATAGCTTAGAGGAGAGAAGGGAAAGAGGTGATATGATAGCAACTTTCAAGTACATTAAAGGGTTTAGTAAAACTGAGGCTGTGGGTATTTTACATAAAATGGAAAATTCAAGAACAAGGGGTCATGAGCTCAAGCTAAAGGGTAGTAGATTCAGGAGTAATTAGAGGAAGCACTTCTTTACAGAAAGAGTGATTGATTTATGGAATAAACTTCCTCAAGAGGTAGTAGCAACAAACACTGTGGGGGACTTTAAAAATGCATGGGACAAGCATAAGGCTATCCTACAAACTAGATAAGTTTATACCGTTAGACTTGCTAGGCCTATGGCTCTTATCTGCCGTCAATATCTATGTTTCTAAAAAGATTGAAAAAAATAAACATTCATGATTCAAATGAAGCACGGAATGTTAAACAACTTTCCTGGTTATTATAAATTGTCTTTGTTCTTTTGGTATCATTTGTTGAAGAGGTAAACATAGGTAGGTACAGAGGAGCTTAGGAGCGTGCAATGTTATAAACCTACCTAGGTTTTGCTGCTCCTTAACATAATACAAGCCAAGCCTTCATTCTCATTGTTGATGGCCTTTCTTTTCTTTGAACTCTAAGAAGACTTGTGCCCATATGGAACTGTTGGTACAATTTGTGCATCTCAGGTTTGGTATCTCTCTCTACTAAAAAAAAAAAAGAAGACATTTAGGGCTAGTGGTGCGCTAATTTTGTTACACGCTTGCAGACTTCTTGCGGTAGCAATTAGCACTCAGAAAATTAACCATAGATCAGATCTCTTGGTTAATTTTGTATAAATGCTCCCAAAATAAAGGGTCTTTTAGATTTTTATGAAAATGTTTTTTGACTTTCCTCCCCCCCCCACCGCCTTCATTAAAAAACTGCTGCACTAGGCAGTTTTTATTGCTTAAAAATGGCAGGTGTGGGGTGTTAGGAAAAACAAAATGTCACTGAAAAGTGCCTTTACATAGCGGTCTATGGGAACTGTGTGTTCCCTGTAAATATATATGTATATGAATACCCCCTTTGCTGTGCTAGTTCTCATGCCGTGTCTTACACCATGAGAACAAGGCTCCCATTGGAGCCTATGGAATCGCGCTCTCATGAACGCAATGCTTTTGTGCAATGCGAATGCAAGGTCGTGTTTGCATTGCACCTAGCTTGTGATACCAGCACACATTTGCATGCACTGGTATTACTAAGTGGAGCACAAATATCGCTTTCGCAGAAGCAATATTTTGCGCTCCACTTATAATCTAACCCTTAAACGGATATAAAATTATTTAAACAAAGTTACAGGACTTAAAAGCACTCATAAAAGAGAAATAGTTGTCTTATTACAACATAATTGTACTTTTCGGTTTGAAAGTGCATTTAGCACTTTCCATTGTCCCCAGAATTTTTAACAATTTAATTGCAAAAATTCCTCCTGCCAACCCAGAACCAATATAAAATAATTATTAGGTGCACTCATTTAATGCACTATAAAGAGCATGAGGCTGCAGTCTAACACACAAATTTATATCCAGAATTACCTAATTGACCCAAACACTGCACTATATTCCACAACTAGTGCTAATTAGACAATAGTATAATTACCTACAGTGCATAATAATATAATCACCTACAATGTACTATACTCCACAACTAGGTGCTAATTAGACAATAGTATAATTACCTACAGTGCATAATAATATAACCACCTACAATGCACTTTACTCCACAACTAGGTGCTAATTAGATAATAATATAATTACCTACAATGCATAATAATATAATCACCTACTTTGCATAATAATATAATTACCTACAATGCACTTTACTCCACAACTAATGCTAATATACAAACAGAATCAATAAAATTATATAATAGATTGAATAGTTTAATAAAATAAAACATGTGTTTGACAACCGGTATCTATAATATTAAACCATGAAACAAAATGATAAGAGATAACAATAAATAATAAAAAAACAACTGATGATACAAGGGATAGTTCCGTAAAGTTCAACACCATATGAGGAATAGGTGCAATATAATGTAGTCCATACCTGTTGTGTCCTGTTTCTCTGCCCTCTATCGGTCATGTAACCTAAAGGCACCAGTGGGAATCACCTTTGTTCAGGGATCTTTATGGTATATCCCCAAATCACGGTAGTTATATCCTCCACATAAGGATTCCACAGCTCAGTGGAAAGAAGTCTTCATAAAAGTGTTTGAAGTACTTGCACCTTCCAACGTGTAAGTTTTTGCCACTCATAACTTGCCCATAGTGTCAGATATAGAGTAGTAATGTGCACAAACTTATAGCTGAATCCCCTGGACTTATTATGGGTAATTTATTACAGTGTTTGCCAACAACTTAGTTCTTTCTGTGCACACAATATAGCTCTCTAGTGATGCCGCTCCACAGCGGTTACACCAAGGAGGCATTCCTCTGTTCCTGTCCCACTCTGCCAGTTCATTTAAATGTAAATAGATCAGGTAATCAATGCGTTTCGGCGAAAGCCTTTGTCAAGATCAATCGTAAACTCCAACTTTTTACGGCATATGGCATAAACCAGTGTTTCTCACCCTTTTTTATAGCAAGTACCCCATCAGGAATAAATATTTAAAAAAGAAAACAATATACAGAGGTGCAAGATGGAAAAAAACACACAATATTCTGTACAAATGAACTAAGAACTGATACTCTCCTTTAGGTCAGACCGCAGCCTTGTTGCAGTCTCTCCCTTGTGACTGTGTATAGATAGATAGTAGTGGTAGAGGGCGCTGGTCTATTGAGTGATTTTCTCTAGTAAGTGAAGAGAAAACAGGCTTGATGCATATATTGAAGCCAATTAATATGGGTGCAGTATACTCACTCCATAAGATGAATCTGTACAGCTGAAAGGAAACGTAGCATCAGATGGCAAGAGTCCACAGGTTCCTGGAGTCAAAGACTGAATTTTCAGGTTTATCCAAAAGTGGACTATAAATGAATAGAGACCCAAATGACAAAAGTATCCAGTATATAGTTGAAAAAAATGTAGTAATTTACTCCATAAATAAGGAGATTCCAGCTCAGCACAGCAAAACAAGATCTTGACAATCTTTCAACAAAAGATAAAAGGTTTTATTTGCTCAACGCGTTTCAACGTATTACACGTCTTTATCAAGAGCATACATTAAAACAAGTAAAGCAGGTAAGTAAAACCAAATATTGAGTGAGTATACTGCACCCATATTAATTGGCTTCAATATATGCATCAAGTCTTTTTTCTCTTCACTTACTAGAGAAAATCAATAGACCAGCGCCATCTACCACTACTATCTAGGAATAAATATTTGTCCGAAGTACCTCTAAATGCACATAAATATTTTTAGGTAACAAAAAAAAAGTGAAATAACCCAGAATGTGGGCAAAAGATAATGAAAGCTCCAGTTACGGCCAGGGGTACATGAAACTAGGGCATTAAACCATTATTAGTCTTTTTTTTGTGCCTGGATACACAACTTCTTAGATCCCACTCTTGTTAGTATTTTAATTTCTAAGGGGTCTATTTAACAAGGGCCGAATGGCCCCTGTTCCCCTTGTTTTCTCTTGCGAGCCTTCAGGTTCGCCTGAAACAGAAGTTAAGAAGCAGCGGTCTTAAGACCGCTGCTCCTAAACTCATATGCCGCCTCTGAACCGGCATATATCAATCCGCCCGATTGGGCTGACACCCCCTGCTAGCCGCTGATTGGCCGCAAATCTACAGGGGGGCGGTATTGCACCAGCAGTTTACAAGAACTGCTGGTGCAATGATAAATGCAGGCAATGTATGCTGTCGGCATTTATCAATGTGCAGCCGACATGGTTTGCTATAGCGGATCATGTCTGTCCGCACATATATAAATAGACCCCTAAGTATCCGGATTCAAAATTTATTAGATCCCACTTAATTGTAAGTAGAACTGCATACACTTTAAAATTAATTAATGCAAATAATCTTTATATATACATCACTAATATAAACATTTAAAAGGACAACATTAACTTATCATAATACATAAAACAAATCAAAAGAGTAGATATATCGGACATGTTCATATTTTAAAAAAATACTTCACATTTAAAAGTTCAAATCTATTTCAGAATTCAAGCCTTGGGGTGTGTTTTTAAATCTGTAAATCAGTTCTGCCTTTTTTAACAGCAACTGTCTCTCCACGTTACCGCCTCCTATTATTTTTACTCGCCTTCTTGATACCCCAGAATTTCAAAGCAGAGGTATCTTTAAAATGTAATTCCCTAAAATGCTTTTATAGAGCCAGAGAAGGTGTTCTCTCATACAGTTTCCTATCATTTTATTTGTTTGTTCAAAGTATTGGAGATTGCATGAACACTGAATTAAATCAATTATATTTGTATCAGTACAACAAATCAAATCTTTAATAAAAAAAAATGTCCCCAGTTTGTGTAGATGTGACTGACCTTACTTTAGAGCTACATTTAAAAGATTTACACCCAAAGCATGGAAAAAAGCCTTCAAATTAGAGCCCATATAGATCCCTATATGATTTGCAGTAAACCTAGCAAATAATGTTATATAATTCTGCACACAGTGCAGAATTATATAACATTAGCTTAGCGCTAGCTTTGGAAAGCAAAGTGTTAGATATTTTACAATGAAAACAGAATTCCGCTCCTGGCTCTACTGAGCTGGTCTGTTTTCTTCTCCTAAGTGCATCGCGGGCATGCTGTCTAGTTACATTGTGCCCAATCCTGTTATTAAGCTCAATGTAGCTCGCTCCTGCTCTGGTCTGGTAGCTGGAGCGAGCTACATTGAGTTTAATAACACGATCGGGCTGGCTGTGATTAGACAGCGTTCCGCGATGCGCTTAGGAGAAGAAAACAGACCAGCTCAGTAGAGCCAGGATCGGCGTTCTATTTTCGTTGTAAAATATCTATCTAACCCTTTAGTTTACAAAGCTGGCGCTAAGCTAATATTAGTGCAGAATTATATAACATTATTTTCTAGGTTTACTGCCCCTTTAAGGTTTTTAAATTAACTGGGGCGAACATAGTATTCACATTTTTTTGCCTTTGTGTATATTATTTCTGTATTTTAACTAACCTTATCACCCAAAATGTGATCTTTTTTAATTAATTAATGCCAATGTTTTTTTGACAATATTCTTTTTATATACTGGTGTTGTGAGCTATAGTTAGCAATAAAAGGTATCTTTAATACCCCATCTTGTGTATTTGTAATTCTTTCCTTAGCATTATTATTTATTTATTTTTACCAAAACTTCCATTCTCTTAAAGGGACACTGAACCCAATTTTTGTATTTCATGATTCAGATAGAGCATACAATTTTAAGCAACTTTCTAATTTACTCCTATTATCAATTTTTCTTCATTCTCTTGTTATCTTTATTTATTGATTTATATTTATTTATATGATTGGTGGCTAAATGTCAGCCACCAATAAGCAAGCGCTGTCCATGGTGCTGAACTTAAAATGGGCCGGCTCCTCAGCTTAACATTCATGCTTTTTAAATAAAGCTAGCAAGAGAACGAAGAAAAATTAATAAAAGCCGTAAATTAGAAAGTTTCTTAAAATTGCTGCTCTATCTGAATCATTAAAGAAAACATTTGGGTTAAAGGACCAGTCAACACAGTAGATTTGCATAATCAACAAATGCAAGATAACAAGACAATGCAATAGCACTTAGTCTGAACTTCAAATGAGTAGTAGATTTTTTTTCTGACAATTTTAACTTATGTCTTTTTCCACTCCCCCTCTACCATGTGACAGCCATCAGCCATTCAGAAATGCATGCACACTTATTCTTGCACATGCTCAGTAGGAGTAAAAAGTTTAATTATAAAAAGACTGTGCACATTTTGTTGATGGAAGTAAATTGGAAAGTTGTTTAAAATGGCATGCTGTATCTGAATAATGAAAGTTTAATTTTGATTGAGTGTCCCTTTAAGTATCCCTTTAAGTAGATCTCTCACATATGCTTAGTCTTATTAACCACTTCCATATCATAAACCTCCAAAAATATTTTAAACAACACCTCTGATTGTGAATTTGAACTCTAAAGTGGAACAATTCTTCCTAATTCTGAGGAATTGTACCTTTGGTACTGTATATTCGTCATCCATTTTGCCATTGTTCTATGGTTTAATATTATAGACACTGGTGTCAAACACGTTGTTGTTTTTTTTTATTTAATCTATTAAATCTGTTGCATAATTTATATTGATTCTGTTTGTATATTTAGAGCATTTTAAAAGGATAGAAAGGTAAAAAAAATGAATATTGCATGGGTGCAATTCAATTTGAATTCTAAGCATTTTTGCTATATACTTCCAATAACAAAAATGCGTCTCGTAAATGTTATTACTGTTTTTCTGTAGTATACGCACATATCTTGAGAGATTCACCAGTAGCTTGTATGATACAAATCACTTTTCAAAAGCAATAAACTCCACTGGCAGCTCTCTGAGATATGCGCGTATGCTGCAGAAGGACAGTAATAACTTTTACTAGAATCATTTTTGCTAATGGAAGTATATTGCAAAAATGCTTCTATTCCAAATTGAAATGCATCCATGCACATTTAAATTTTTCTATCCCTCTTAAAGTATAACCCAGACCACTTTTCATTTCCTACTTTTATTATTGTCTAATCAGTACTAATTGTGGAGTATAGTGCTTTGTAGGTAAGCAGTGTTAGGGTCAATTAGGTAATTATGGATATAGTTTTGTGTTGTATTACACTATAGTTTTTACTCCATATTATCCACTTTACCTTAATAGTAATGGAACTTTTTAAGATGAGACTTGTTGTTGCAATATATTACAAATTTTTCTGTTACATAAGAGTGCTCTCTTAAATAAATTAAAGGAATACTAAACCCAATTTTTTTTCTTTCATGATTCAGATAGAGCATGAGATTTTAAGCACCTTTCTAATTTACTCCTAAATTTTTCTTTGTTCTCATGCTATCTTGATTTGAAAAAGCAGTACTGTAAGCTTTAGAGCCGGACCATTTTTTGTTCAGCACCTGGGTAGCACTTGCTGATTTGTGGCTAAATGTAGCAAACCAATCAGCAAGCTCTACCAAGGTGCTGAACTAAAAATGGGCCTGCTCCTAACCTTTTATTAATGCTTTTTCAAATCAAGATAACATGAGAACAAAGACAAATTGATAATAGGAGTAAATTAGAAAGTTGCTTAAAATTGCATGCTCTATCCGAATCATGAAAGAAAAAATGTGGAGTTAGTATCCCTTTAAGCAAAAAAATTAGGTGATATTTATACAAAAATAAGTTGATGCTATAATAGTACCAAGAGGATTACATTTAAAAAAAGATTTGTAACTTTGCTTTAAACTAGGATCTATCAAAAGAATGCTTTGGAATATTAGAACAGGCGTAATTGGATTTACTGAAGGTAATTATAAAGGCAAAGAATTTATTATTAAATAAGCTGGAATCCAAAATTGAGTCTTATAAAGGAACATTAAACCTATTGAAAATGAAGTAGTTTGTATATCTAATTTGAAAGAATTAAAGCAAACTGTAATTTAAAACAAATTAAATGTATGTATGCATGTATTGGGTACTTGTAAAGCACGGCTAATCACCCGTAAGGGTCTCTAGGCGCTGCTCATTTTATCAACCTCGTAAGCCTGAAAGCCTGAGTGAACCTCACTGGGGATTGAACCTGAAACCCTTGGGTTGCTACAGAGCTCAGCCACAGTGCCTTAGCATGCTGAGCTATATGTCCGACTTTTTGAAAGAAATACAGTAGGGACCAGGAAGATTATGGTTTGATTAACAAAGCCACAGAACACTGTACGAAGTCAAGGAAAATAGAAGATGTTAGTAATAATGGTGATAAGCTATTACCCTAAATGAAGGTTTATTTAGTAAATATGTAAAGATCCTGTTTCAAGTTATTCTCAGGTCCAGAAATATAGATCTTATTTCTTCTGTTATGTGTGATCAGTCCACGGGTCATCATTACTTCTGGGATATAACTCCTCCCCAACAGGAAATGCAAGAGGATTCACCCAGCAGAGCTGCATATAGCTCCTCCCCTCTACGTCAGTCCCAGTCATTCTCTTGCACCCAACGACTAGATAGGATGTGTGAGAGGACTATGGTGATTATACTTAGTTTTTATGACTTCAATCAAAAGTTTGTTATTTTAAAATAGCACCGGAGCGTGTTATTACTTCTCTGGCAGAGTTTGAGGAAGAATCTGACAGAGATTTTTTACTATGATTTTAACCGGAGTCGTTAAGATCATATTGCTGTTCTCGACCATCTGAGGGAGGTAAAGGCTTCAGATCAGGGGACAGCGGGCAGATGAATCTGCATTGAGGTATGTGGCAGTTTTTATTTTCTGAATGGAATTGATGAGAAAAGCCTGCCATACCGTTAAAATGACATGTATGTATACACTTCAGTATTCTGGGGATGGTATTTCACCGGAACTACTGTGTTAAGGTCACTAATCCTTTTAATAACTATTCTCATGTTAAACGTTTTTGCTGGAATGTAGAATCGTTTACATTGCTGAGGTACTGTGTGAATAAATGTTTGGGCATTATTTTCCACTTGGCAGTTTTTTGCTTTAATTGTGACAGTTTCGTTTCTCTTCACTGCTGTGTGGGAGAGGGAGGGGCCGTTTTTGGCGCTCTTTGCTACGCATCAAAAAATTCCAGTCAGCTACTTTTATATGTCCTGCATGATCCGGTTCATCTCTGACAGATCTCAGGGGTCTTCAAACTTCTTTGAAGGGAGGTAAATTCTCTCAGCAGAGCTGTGAGAATTCTTATAGTGACTGTGTATAAAAAACGTTGTTTTGTTTTTCTTATGTACAAATTTAATTAGTGTTGTTTTTTACTAATGGGAACAAACCTTTGCTAAAAGTTGTGTTGTTTTAAAATTTGATGCAATAACTGTTTTTCAGTTCATTATTTCAACTGTCATTTAATCGTTAGTACCTCTTTGAGGCACAGTACGTTTTTTGCTAAAAAAGATTATAACCAAGTTGTAAGTTTTTTGCTAGTGTGTTAAACATGTCTGACTCAGAGGAAGATATCTGTGTCATTTGTTCCAATGCCAAGGTGGAGCCCAATAGAAATTTATGTACTAACTGTATTGATGCTACTTTAAATAAAAGTCAATCTGTACAATGTGAACAAATTTCACCAAACAGCGAGGGGAGAGTTATGCCGACTAACTCGCCTCACGCGACAGTACCTGCATCTCCCGCCCGGGAGGTGCGTGATATTTTGGCGCCTAGTACATCTGGGCGGCCATTACAGATAACATTACAAGATATGGCTACTGTTATGACTGAAGTTTTGTCTAAATTACCTGAACTAAGAGGCAAGCGTGATCACTCTGGGGTGAGAACAGAGTGCGCTGACAATGCTAGGGCCATGTCTGATACTGCGTCACAGCTCGCAGAGCATGAGGACGGAGAGCTTCATTCTGTGGGTGACGGTTCTGATCCAAACAGATTGGACTCAGATATTTCAAATTTTAAATTTAAATTGGAGAACCTCCGTGTACTACTAGGGGAGGTCTTAGCAGCTCTCAACGATTGTAACACTGTTGCAATACCAGAGAAACTGTGTAGGTTGGATAAATACTTTGCGGTACCGGCGAGTACTGACGTTTTTCCTATACCTAAGAGACTAACTGAAATTGTTACTAAGGAGTGGGATAGACCCGGTGTGCCGTTCTCACCCCCTCCAATATTTAGAAAGATGTTTCCAATAGACGCCACCACTCGGGACTTATGG
Organism: Bombina bombina; assembly: GCF_027579735.1. Classification (NCBI taxonomy): domain Eukaryota; kingdom Metazoa; phylum Chordata; class Amphibia; order Anura; family Bombinatoridae; genus Bombina; species Bombina bombina. The sequence goes on along the minus strand of NC_069499.1, from coordinate 557,344,507 downwards.
CAAACGGTCCCCAAGGTGGAGAGGAGCAGTTTCTACTTTAGCTAAGCGTACCACTATCCCGGTGGAGGATAGCTGTGCTTTCTCAGATCCAATGGATAAAAAATTAGAGGGTTACCTTAAGAAAATGTTTGTTCAACAAGGTTTTATATTACAACCCCTTGCATGTATCGCGCCGATTACGGCTGCGGCAGCATTTTGGATTGAGTCGCTTGAAGAGAACCTTAGTTCCTCTACGCTAGACGACATTACGGACAGGCTTAGAGTCCTTAAACTAGCTAATTCTTTCATTTCGGAGGCCGTAGTACATTTAACCAAACTTACGGCTAAGAACTCAGGATTCGCCATACAGGCACGCAGGGCACTGTGGCTAAAATCCTGGTCAGCTGATGTTACTTCTAAGTCCAAATTACTTAATATACCTTTCAAGGGGCAGTCCTTATTCGGGCCCGGTTTGAAAGAAATTATCGCTGACATTACGGGAGGTAAGGGCCACGCCCTACCTCAAGACAAGGCCAAAGCTAAGGCTAGACAGTCTAATTTTCGTCCCTTTCGGAATTTCAAAACAGGAGCAGCATCAACCTCCACTGCACCAAAACAGGAAGGAGCTGTTGCTCGTTACAGGCAAGGCTGGAAGCCTAACCAGTCCTGGAACAAAAGCAAGCAGGCCAGGAAACCTGCTGCTGCCCCAAAGACAGCATGAACCGAGAGCCCCCGATCCGGGACCGGATCTAGTAGGGGGCAGACTCTCTCTCTTCGCCCAGGCCTGGGCAAGAGATGTTCAGGATCCCTGGGCACTAGAGATCATTTCTCAGGGATACCTTCTAGACTTCAAATTATCTCCCCCAAGAGGGAGATTTCATCTGTCAAGGTTGTCAACAAACCAGATAAAGAAAGAAGCGTTTCTACGCTGCGTACAAGATCTGTTAACAATGGGAGTGATCCATCCGGTTCCGTGGTCGGAACAAGGACAAGGGTTCTACTCAAACCTGTTTGTGGTTCCCAAAAAAGAGGGAACTTTCAGGCCAATCTTAGATTTAAAGACTCTAAACAAATTCCTAAGAGTTCCATCGTTCAAAATGGAAACTATTCGGACAATTTTACCCATGATCCAAGAGGGTCAGTACATGACCACAGTGGATTTAAAGGATGCTTACCTTCACATACCGATCCACAAAGATCATCACCGGTATCTAAGGTTTGCCTTCTTAGACAGGCACTACCAGTTTGTAGCTCTTCCATTCGGATTGGCTACGGCTCCAAGAATCTTCACAAAGGTTCTGGGTGCCCTTCTAGCGGTACTAAGACCGCGAGGGATTTCGGTAGCTCCGTACCTAGACGACATTCTAATACAAGCTTCAAGCTTTCAAACTGCCAAGTCTCATACAGAGTTAGTTCTGGCATTTCTAAGGTCGCATGGATGGAAAGTGAACGAAAAGAAGAGTTCTCTCTTTCCTCTCACAAGAGTTCCATTCTTGGGGACTCTTATAGATTCTGTAGAAATGAAGATTTACCTGACAGAAGACAGGTTAACAAAACTTCAAAATGCATGCCGCGTCCTTCATTCCATTCAACACCCGTCAGTAGCTCAATGCATGGAGGTGATCGGCTTAATGGTAGCGGCAATGGACATAGTACCTTTTGCACGCCTACACCTCAGACCGCTGCAACTATGCATGCTAAGTCAGTGGAATGGGGATTACTCAGATTTGTCCCCTACTCTGAATCTGAATCAAGAGACCAGAAATTCTCTTCTATGGTGGCTTCATCGGCCACACCTGTCCAGGGGAATGCCATTCAGCAGGCCAGACTGGACAATTGTAACAACAGACGCCAGCCTACTAGGTTGGGGCGCTGTCTGGAATTCTCTGAAGGCTCAGGGACTATGGAATCAGGAGGAGAGTCTCCTTCCAATAAACATTCTGGAATTGAGAGCAGTTCTCAATGCCCTTCTGGCTTGGCCCCAGTTAATAACTCGGGGGTTCATCAGGTTTCAGTCGGACAACATCACGACTGTAGCTTACATCAACCATCAGGGAGGGACAAGAAGCTCCCTAGCAATGATGGAAGTATCAAAGATAATTCGCTGGGCAGAGTCTCACTCTTGCCACCTGTCAGCAATCCACATCCCGGGAGTGGAGAACTGGGAGGCGGATTTCTTGAGTCGCCAGACTCTTCATCCGGGGGAGTGGGAACTTCATCCGGAGGTCTTTGCCCAAATACTTCGACGTTGGGGCAAACCAGAGATAGATCTCATGGCGTCTCGCCAGAACGCCAAACTTCCTCGCTACGGGTCCAGATCCAGGGATCCGGGAGCAGTTCTGATAGATGCTTTGACAGCACCTTGGAACTTCAGGATGGCTTATGTGTTTCCACCCTTCCCGCTGCTTCCTCGATTGATTGCCAAAATCAAACAGGAGAGAGCATCAGTAATTCTAATAGCACCTGCTTGGCCACGCAGGACTTGGTATGCAGATCTAGTGGACATGTCATCCTGTCCGCCTTGGTCTCTACCTCTGAGACAGGACCTTCTGATACAGGGTCCATTCAAACATCAAAATCTAACTTCTCTGAAGCTGACTGCTTGGAAATTGAACGCTTGATTTTATCAAAACGTGGTTTTTCTGAGTCGGTTATTGATACCCTGATTCAGGCTAGGAAGCCTGTTACCAGAAGGATTTACCATAAAATATGGCGGAAATACCTATACTGGTGCGAATCCAAAGGTTACTCCTGGAGTAAGGTTAGGATCGCTAGGATATTGTCTTTTCTACAAGAAGGTTTAGAAAAGGGTTTATCAGCTAGTTCATTAAAGGGACAGATTTCAGCTCTGTCCATCTTGTTACACAGACGTCTGTCAGAAAATCCAGACGTCCAGTCCTTTTGTCAGGCTTTAGCTAGGATCAAGCCTGTGTTTAAAGCTGTTGCTCCACCATGGAGTTTAAACTTAGTTCTTAACGTTTTACAGGGTGTTCCGTTTGAACCCCTTCATTCCATTGATATAAAAATGTTATCTTGGAAAGTTCTGTTTTTAATGGCTATTTCCTCGGCTCGAAGAGTCTCTGAGTTATCAGCCTTACATTGTGATTCCCCTTATCTGATTTTTCACTCAGACAAGGTAGTTCTGCGTACTAAACCTGGGTTCTTACCTAAGGTAGTCACTAACAGGAACATCAATCAAGAGATTGTTGTCCCATCCTTGTGTCCAAATCCTTCTTCAAAGAAGGAACGTCTTTTACACAATCTGGATGTAGTTCGTGCCCTCAAGTTCTACTTGCAGGCAACTAAAGATTTTCGCCAAACTTCTTCCTTGTTTGTCGTTTACTCTGGACAGAGGAGAGGTCAAAAAGCTTCTGCTACCTCTCTCTCTTTTTGGCTTCGTAGCATAATACGTTTAGCCTATGAGACTGCTGGACAGCAGCCTCCTGAAAGAATTACAGCTCACTCCACTAGAGCTGTGGCTTCCACTTGGGCCTTTAAGAATGAGGCCTCTGTTGAACAGATTTGCAAGGCTGCAACTTGGTCTTCGCTTCATACTTTTTCCAAATTTTACAAATTTGACACTTTTGCTTCTTCGGAGGCTATTTTTGGGAGAAAGGTTCTTCAGGCAGTGGTTCCTTCTGTATAATGAGCCTGCCTATCCCTCCCGTCATCCGTGTACTTTTGCTTTGGTATTGGTATCCCAGAAGTAATGATGACCCGTGGACTGATCACACATAACAGAAGAAAACATAATTTATGCTTACCTGATAAATTCCTTTCTTCTGTTGTGTGATCAGTCCACGGCCCGCCCTGTTTTAAGGCAGGTAAATATCTTTTAAATTATACTCCAGTCACCACTTCACCCTTGGTTACTCCTTTCTCGTTGTTTCTTGGTCGAATGACTGGGACTGACGTAGAGGGGAGGAGCTATATGCAGCTCTGCTGGGTGAATCCTCTTGCATTTCCTGTTGGGGAGGAGTTATATCCCAGAAGTAATGATGACCCGTGGACTGATCACACAACAGAAGAAAGGAATTTATCAGGTAAGCATAAATTATGTTTTCTATAGATATACTTCTAACAATAGGTCTACATCAGATAAGGATAAGTGGTGATGAAGGGTAATCGTAGGGATTATGGTTACAAATGGAACATTAGTAGATGTAGGAATTGTAGGGGATATCAAGAAAGGAGAAGTGGTTTTGACAGCTATGATAATAATACTAAATATAATGATAATTTTCTGTGCAGAATAATTATAGGGACTATATTAACGGTTGGTGGATCCCTGCCAAGAATAGATTTGAGCCACTAAGTCACAAAAAGATGAGACCTCTCAGGTTTCTTTTTTAGAACAACTATCTCCAAAAAAAGGAATATTGAGGGATAGGTTCCAAAAGGACTAGAGGCTTTGGGCTCCAAAAAGGAAGAGAACATTAGAGATACCAGAGGGAGATAAACCAAAAATGCAAAAATTAAATCCCTGTAAATAGAACAGGAATATTTAATATAAGTACAAAACAATTGAAAAATGATGAGATAAAAGTTTTTAAGTAAAGGTTTAATGTTTGCCCCTTTTTGTAGGCTTAATAATGTTGACGCTCTAATTACTATAATTGAAAAAATATATTTTGAGGAATCCAACTAAAACTACTAATAATAGTAATAATTGTCCACAAGATTTTGTACATTCTGGTCTTTAGTTTATCTGGACCATAAAAAGGGTATTTATATTCTGTTATTTGAAAAATAAGTTAAGGAAGATATAGACAAAATTAATAATTCCAGTAGTATCCAATGGAATTTAACTTAAGTAGAGAATAGGGTTTTAAAAAAACCTACAAAAAGACCCCAATATTACCATCAAGCCAGTCGATAAGGGCAGTAGGATTGTAGTATTGGACTCGGAGTACTATCTTAAAGAAACATTGATTTATTAATGAAAAAATTACATATAAGAAATTGAAGAGTAATCAAATTGAGAAACAAATACAGGAATAATTCCAGTTACTTTTTGCCAAAAATTCATAAGTATCTGGTTCATCCCCCCCGGAAGACCTATTATCTCAGTGATAGAATCATTAACATCTAACTTATCACAATATGCAGATTTTTAATTACAAAAATATGTAATAAAGTTGCCTGTTTTTTGGTTATTGGGGCCATGCTATTGTACCTCCCTTCCTCCTGTCGGCTACTGGAAATAGCACGGTCTATTAAAAATCCAATTCCCATAGAATTATGGGGATTCAACCCATGGTATCTATATTTTAGATGACGTAGATTGGAGAAATGAATACATCTTTATGACATGTGATGTGAATTTATTGAAAATGCAACGAAGAAAAAAGTGAATTGCGCTATATGAACTGACTTAGTATCCACAAGGACTATAACTGTATGTAGATCTTAACAGTGATGAGTGTATGATAAATATAAATAATATATTCTAAAAAATTCTAAAATCACATAAAAGTTAATTGTATAAAAAATTGATAAAAATGTAAAAATTGATCAAAATGTAAATTCACAATAGCACCTTCGATATAACTACAAATGTATATAGATAAAGCAAAAAATTAAAAAATTATATATAGAGCAAAAAATGTATATAGAGAACAGCACCTTAATTTGACAAAATGATATAAATACTCATTGAAAAAACATAAACATACAAAATATAAAATATAGATTCACTTGACCTTAGGTTAAGAAGGGTGTGTCAGAAAAACACCTGCGGGTCAAAAATATATTGCACACTATTTGTATTCCACAGTACCTCTAATGGTTTCCCATGACCATTCTCATTACTTTCTTTTGCAGAAAGTGAAACAACCAGTGCAATGAGATATGTCCCTTTAAAATGAGTGTAAACTTGAGTCCCGTTCTGTGCAGCTCCAATCAGACAGGGTGAATCCAAACCTCAGTCGTAGGGATAGTGATACATGTAAATAGAAGAAGAGAGAGAGCGCACAAAGGATTCAAGTGTAGATTTTTATTAGCAACATTAGCACACATAAATTAATGCACTTACTAGAAGTAAGATTAAAAAGGCAAATCAGAGTTCAACTCTCTTTCCTCCGCTTATATAGCCGCTCCACACTGCTGCCTAGGAAGAGTCAGTGTCCCCGGATGTTGATGCAAGATACCGGCTTCTGTAGCAGGGCTTTCCGGATGCCCTTGCTAACTGCCTGTCTGTCAATGGGGTGGAGCGGATCAAATTGGAGTCTGAGCGTCGGACCTGTTTGCCGGTTCCTAACGCGTTTCCCCCAGTCAGCGGCTGGGCTTTTTCAAAGGATAAGATCAAATATGTTTTTTCTTCTTTCCGCCCTAAGTTTTAAAAGGCAAGCGTCCAATTGAATTTGTAGGTGTGTCTATCCGGCCAATCATAGCGTCCATATCTCTCCTCTGTGTTGTTACACACCATTAGCTCACCTAATACTAAAGGGAGTGTTCTCTAGACCAAATGCCATACTCCATATGCATATTTGTTAGCCACATAACAGTAAAGAAACAAAACAGCACAAAAACATTGCCATTCCTCAGCAGTAAATGTTATACGAAAATAATCGAAATATACCTTATTATAAAAAAACATGTAACTAACGTGTATCACCAAACTATAACATATTATGTTTTTCATCAGAAATATTAGCGATCTATTTTATTGTCACAGGGTTATTAGGAAAAAAATGACTCTAAATCAAATTTTGTTATAATTGGGTTATATTTCCTGTTTAATATCAGAGCATAAATTCTATACCTAATTGGAGATTACATCTTTTATTTTTTATTTTTTGTTTTTTATATATTGTTTTTATTTTCAAATACCCAAGGTTGCTTTGCAGATACGTATATGTATGTATATATATGTGTCTCTATATGCAAAAATATTATTGGTATTATTAATGTCACATTATATATTGGCCTTTTATTTTATGCTCCTTCCCCTGAATTTTTAAATATGTTACAACCTGGTGTATACCTTATTACAAATATCTATATCTATAAATTTAGATCATAATAAAATTATTATTTAAATCATGATAAGATTATTTAAAGACACATGTTGAACAAGTATTATTTGAACATACACACATAATACACAAAATCTATCACACAATGAATTTCATACCTATATTTAATTTAGTCTAATCTTATTTTATAAAATTTTAATCTAATTTTCTACAATAAAAACATGTTATTATAATATTAAGTAAAATTAAAAAGTAAAAAATTAATTGAATCTAAAATTGATAATATTAATAATATATATAAAAAAATGAATTAAAATCTTAATCTCATAGGTTTTTATAGGTTTTTATATAAATGCTGCTACGTCTATATCTATATTAAGACCATGTGGTTGTAATGTATTTAATTTATATATCCACTTGGTCTCCAACTTTCTTAGTGCTAAAAGACGATTAGATTTAGTTATAGGGACTCTATCTATAACTTGAACTTTGAGAGAACTAGGGTTGTGTCTGTGACATTCCAAAAAATGTTTGGGAACACTGTGATTTGTCATCTTTTTTTCTATATTATATATGTGTTCATTCACTCGCCGTCTTATTTGACGTTTTGTGCGGCCCACATAAAGTAGGCCACACCCACATTGTAATAAATATACAACATAAATAGATTCACAGTTGCTTCTAAATGAAATGTTAAAAGTTTCAGTTAATGAGCTATTTGAAAATGTAGGGGCTCTATTGACATGTTTACACATGTTGCAGCGGGGTTTTCCACATCTCATGGTTCCCTTCCATTCACTCAACCAAGTAGTTCCTATTTTTCCTATTTTTTCGGTCCCGGTTTCACTACCCATATTTTTAATAATAGGTTTTATTTTACTTGGAGCAAGAATATTCTTAAGGCTTTTGCCTTTCCTATAATTAATAGTTGGTTTGTCCCCCAATGATGGCCCTAAAACAGGATCTAATTGGAGTAATGGCCAATGTTTTTTAATTATCTTTTCTAAACTTTTTGAACCTCCATTGAAAGTTGTTATGAATCTTGGTGGATCTAGTTTCACTGGTTCTATTAATTTATTATGTATAAGAGACCCTATTGCATTTGGTTTGTCTAATTTGATATTTATATTTCTCTCTTTTGCAATAGCCCTATTTTTTGCAGCTTGTATTAGTTTTGGTTCATAGCCTTTTTCTAAAAAAATTTTTTCAAAAAAATTTTTTTCTAATATTTTTGCTTCCATTTCAAAGTCATTTTCATGTGTACAGTTTCTTTTTATTCTTAAAAATTGACTGTATGGAACATTATCCAACCATGATTTTTTATGTGCACTTTTGGCTTGTATATAACTATTTCGATCTGTGCTTTTTCGATAGTTTTTTACTGCTATTTTACCTGTGTTATCTGTAAACAATACCAAATCTAAAAATTCTATTTTATCTTTCGAACATGCATTTGTAAAAGTTAAATTAAAATCATTACTATTAATATGTTTCATAAAATTATCTATTTCTGTCAAATCCCCTTTCCACAGGATGATGACATCATCTATGTATCTACCATATGATACTATATTACTTAAAAATGGATTATTATGCCAAATGTATTTATTCTCGAACGCATTTACATAGAGATTGGCATAGGATGGGGCAAATGTTGTCCCCATCGCTGTGCCTTGGGTCTGTAGATAATATTTATCTTCAAACATAAAATAGTTATGATGTAAGATAAAATTAATGCTATCAATTAAAAAAGATATATGTTTCATCGGAATTGACCATTTTGAGAGTTCCTCTTTTATCTCGTTTGTGCCACTAGTATGAGGTATACACGTGTATAAGGAAGCAACGTCGCAGGTTAGCCAACACATATCCTCTTCCCATTGTTTGCCCTCAAACCTTCTGATTACCTCCGTTGTATCTTTAATATATGCTTTCATATTTTTTACTATTGGTTGGAGGTAAAAATCAACATATTTGGATAGATTGTCACTAATTGATCCTATCCCGGACACAATTGGCCTACCAGGTGGATTTTTACTGTCCTTGTGTATTTTGGGAAGATGGTATATAATTGCTATGTTAGGCTGAGTATTGAATATAAATTTAAACTCATTTTCGTTTATACTGCCCTCTATTTTTGCTTTATTTAAAATTTTATAAAGCTCTTTATTATATATTTCAGTGGGGTCTTTGTCTAAGGTTTGGTAAGTATCCTTGTCCCTTAGCAATTTAAAAGCTTCTTGCATATATTGTTCCCTTTTTTGAATTACAATACCCCCGCCCTTATCGGCGGGGCGTATTATTATATCGTCATTAGACATAAGTTTTTTAAGAGACTTCCTTTCCATAATGGTCAAGTTATCATTATGTTTGTTTAAAAATTGATTAGCATTTTCATTTTTAAATAACTCTTCTACTTCATTTAAAACTAATTTAGAGAAGGATTTCAAATGGTCTCCCTGTGCTCCTACTGGATTAAAAGTTGATTTACCTTTAAAGTGCGAGTGCTGGATTTCTGGTTCTGTTTCATGTAAAGATATATCTAATGAGTCAATAAAATCATTAATATGATTTTCTGTATGTTCGACTGGTGAATCTTTTGAGTTATGTGCTCCCGAGAGTTCGCTGAGTTTTACATTTTCAGTTTCCAAATCTTTCAATATATTTAGGATACCTAAATCTGTAGCCTCCATATATGTGTTATTGGCAACATTTTTGTTTAGGGGATTCTTAAGATAATACCTCTTCAGGGTTAACTTTCTCACATATTTGTGGATATCTACATACATCTCAAATTTATTTGGCCCTGCTTTAGGGGCGAACTTTAAACCTTTTTGTAGGAGACTGATGTCATTAGAATCTAAATTGACCCCAGCTAGGTTAAAAATGTCACTTTTGGTTTTATTTATTCTAGTCTTGAGCGTCCTGTTAGCCTGTATCTTTTTTCCTCCTCTATTTCCTCTTCTTCTCTTTCTAATGATCTTTTTCTTTGTCTTATTCGTTCTATTGGTCTTTCTTGAGGTGCATGGTTGTGTCCCTGGCCTAAAAAATTTCGATTATCGGCTGTTTCTTTGGGCCTCGCTCCTTTACCTTCCCAAATGGGTTCATCTTGTCTTTGTGAATGGTTAATTAGAGGTTCGTACCTATTATTTGTATCTATTTGTGCTCGTGGACTAGCATAATGATTTGTTGTATAACTTGGTCTACGTCTCCATTGTGGATAGTTATCCGAATAATTTGATTTATTTTGTTGCCATGAACCACCATTATATGTATTATTAGATTTTGTGTTTTGATATGTATTTTGTCTAGTTTGATTATTGTTATTTGTATGTTTATTGTATTGTCCTGAATGTGTATCTCTATTGTTGTATTGAGCATTATAAGGTCTATCTGAATATATCCTAGTTTGTTGCATATGTATTTTTCTAGGTTCTTCATAAGACCTTATTGGAAAATTATTTGTATTATGATTTGTGTTAGTATTGATTATACTTTCTAGATTTTTCCCATTTACATCTTGTTTTTTATCCATTTTTTTATTATTATATGTATATATTTTATTTTCTTTGAAATCTAGAATATCCCTTTTTAATTTTTTCTGTTTACTATATTGTAAATCTCTATCCAGTTGACTCACCCTAAACTGAATACTTTTATTTCTGTTGATCCACTTCTCAACATTTCTAAACGGTTGAATTTTTGAAATCACCTCTTCCAATTCTAATTTTACCTTATTGAGTCTAAATTCTCTATATTTTATTAATGTTTTAATGAATTTGTTAGAACATTCTTGTGCTGCTGATTCCCACTCTGTAACAAATTCAACTTCATCTAGCTCAAAAGCTGGTTGCTTTAATATACGCAAACCTCTTGGTATAACCTTATGAGTTAAATAATTCTCTAACAGAATAAGATCTTGCCAATCCCTGGCATCCTGAAATAAAAGTTTTTCTAGATCTTTAAACAATTCTTCTGGGTCTGCTTCAACTATATTAGGTTCTTCTATATTTTGGTCCAGTAAATTTGTATTTCTTGTACGGCTATCTCTATGTGGATTATGCCCAAATTCTTTTAAAACAACATTTGCCATGACCTCTGACATAGGTTCAGACATTGGTTCAAATACTGGTTCAGACATAAGAGCAGCAATTACAGGATATGTGGATGATAGAGAAAATGCAACGAAGAAAAAAGTGAATTGCGCTATATGAACTGACTTAGTATCCACAAGGACTATAACTGTATGTAGATCTTAACAGTGATGAGTGTATGATAAATATAAATAATATATTCTAAAAAATTCTAAAATCACATAAAAGTTAATTGTATAAAAAATTGATAAAAATGTAAAAATTGATCAAAATGTAAATTCACAATAGCACCTTCGATATAACTACAAATGTATATAGATAAAGCAAAAAATTAAAAAATTATATATAGAGCAAAAAATGTATATAGAGAACAGCACCTTAATTTGACAAAATGATATAAATACTCATTGAAAAAACATAAACATACAAAATATAAAATATAGATTCACTTGACCTTAGGTTAAGAAGGGTGTGTCAGAAAAACACCTGCGGGTCAAAAATATATTGCACACTATTTGTATTCCACAGTACCTCTAATGGTTTCCCATGACCATTCTCATTACTTTCTTTTGCAGAAAGTGAAACAACCAGTGCAATGAGATATGTCCCTTTAAAATGAGTGTAAACTTGAGTCCCGTTCTGTGCAGCTCCAATCAGACAGGGTGAATCCAAACCTCAGTCGTAGGGATAGTGATACATGTAAATAGAAGAAGAGAGAGAGCGCACAAAGGATTCAAGTGTAGATTTTTATTAGCAACATTAGCACACATAAATTAATGCACTTACTAGAAGTAAGATTAAAAAGGCAAATCAGAGTTCAACTCTCTTTCCTCCGCTTATATAGCCGCTCCACACTGCTGCCTAGGAAGAGTCAGTGTCCCCGGATGTTGATGCAAGATACCGGCTTCTGTAGCAGGGCTTTCCGGATGCCCTTGCTAACTGCCTGTCTGTCAATGGGGTGGAGCGGATCAAATTGGAGTCTGAGCGTCGGACCTGTTTGCCGGTTCCTAACGCGTTTCCCCCAGTCAGCGGCTGGGCTTTTTCAAAGGATAAGATCAAATATGTTTTTTCTTCTTTCCGCCCTAAGTTTTAAAAGGCAAGCGTCCAATTGAATTTGTAGGTGTGTCTATCCGGCCAATCATAGCGTCCATATCTCTCCTCTGTGTTGTTACACACCATTAGCTCACCTAATACTAAAGGGAGTGTTCTCTAGACCAAATGCCATACTCCATATGCATATTTGTTAGCCACATAACAGTAAAGAAACAAAACAGCACAAAAACATTGCCATTCCTCAGCAGTAAATGTTATACGAAAATAATCGAAATATACCTTATTATAAAAAAACATGTAACTAACGTGTATCACCAAACTATAACATATTATGTTTTTCATCAGAAATATTAGCAATCTATTTTATTGTCACAGGGTTATTAGGAAAAAAATGACTCTAAATCAAATTTTGTTATAATTGGGTTATATTTCCTGTTTAATATCAGAGCATAAATTCTATACCTAATTGGAGATTACATCTTTTATTTTTTATTTTTTGTTTTTTATATATTGTTTTTATTTTCAAATACCCAAGGTTGCTTTGCAGATACGTATATGTATGTATATATATGTGTCTCTATATGCAAAAATATTATTGGTATTATTAATGTCACATTATATATTGGCCTTTTATTTTATGCTCCTTCCCCTGAATTTTTAAATATGTTACAACCTGGTGTATACCTTATTACAAATATCTATATCTATAAATTTAGATCATAATAAAATTATTATTTAAATCATGATAAGATTATTTAAAGACACATGTTGAACAAGTATTATTTGAACATACACACATAATACACAAAATCTATCACACAATTAATTTCATACCTATATTTAATTTAGTCTAATCTTATTTTATAAAATTTTAATCTAATTTTCTACAATAAAAACATGTTATTATAATATTAAGTAAAATTAAAAAGTAAAAAATTAATTGAATCTAAAATTGATAATATTAATAATATATATAAAAAAAATGAATTAAAATCTTAATCTCATAGGTTTTTATAGGTTTTTATATAAATGCTGCTACGTCTATATCTATATTAAGACCATGTGGTTGTAATGTATTTAATTTATATATCCACTTGGTCTCCAACTTTCTTAGTGCTAAAAGACGATTAGATTTAGTTATAGGGACTCTATCTATAACTTGAACTTTGAGAGAACTAGGGTTGTGTCTGTGACATTCCAAAAAATGTTTGGGAACACTGTGATTTGTCATCTTTTTTTCTATATTATATATGTGTTCATTCACTCGCCGTCTTATTTGACGTTTTGTGCGGCCCACATAAAGTAGGCCACACCCACATTGTAATAAATATACAACATAAATAGATTCACAGTTGCTTCTAAATGAAATGTTAAAAGTTTCAGTTAATGAGCTATTTGAAAATGTAGGGGCTCTATTGACATGTTTACACATGTTGCAGTGGGGTTTTCCACATCTCATGGTTCCCTTCCATTCACTCAACCAAGTAGTTCCTATTTTTCCTATTTTTTCGGTCCCGGTTTCACTACCCATATTTTTAATAATAGGTTTTATTTTACTTGGAGCAAGAATATTCTTAAGGCTTTTGCCTTTCCTATAATTAATAGTTGGTTTGTCCCCCAATGATGGCCCTAAAACAGGATCTAATTGGAGTAATGGCCAATGTTTTTTAATTATCTTTTCTAAACTTTTTGAACCTCCATTGAAAGTTGTTATGAATCTTGGTGGATCTAGTTTCACTGGTTCTATTAATTTATTATGTATAAGAGACCCTATTGCATTTGGTTTGTCTAATTTGATATTTATATTTCTCTCTTTTGCAATAGCCCTATTTTTTGCAGCTTGTATTAGTTTTGGTTCATAGCCTTTTTCTAAAAAATTTTTTTCTAATATTTTTGCTTCCATTTCAAAGTCATTTTCATGTGTACAGTTTCTTTTTATTCTTAAAAATTGACTGTATGGAACATTATCCAACCATGATTTTTTATGTGCACTTTTGGCTTGTATATAACTATTTCGATCTGTGCTTTTTCGATAGTTTTTTACTGCTATTTACTGCTATTTTACCTGTGTTATCTGTAAACAATACCAAATCTAAAAATTCTATTTTATCTTTCGAACATGCATTTGTAAAAGTTAAATTAAAATCATTACTATTAATATGTTTCATAAAATTATCTATTTCTGTCAAATCCCCTTTCCACAGGATGATGACATCATCTATGTATCTACCATATGATACTATATTACTTAAAAATGGATTATTATGCCAAATGTATTTATTCTCGAACGCATTTACATAGAGATTGGCATAGGATGGGGCAAATGTTGTCCCCATCGCTGTGCCTTGGGTCTGTAGATAATATTTATCTTCAAACATAAAATAGTTATGATGTAAGATAAAATTAATGCTATCAATTAAAAAAGATATATGTTTCATCGGAATTGACCATTTTGAGAGTTCCTCTTTTATCTCGTTTGTGCCACTAGTATGAGGTATACACGTGTATAAGGAAGCAACGTCGCAGGTTAGCTAAAATATTAGAAAAAAATTTTTTAGAAAAAGGCTATGAACCAAAACTAATACAAGCTGCAAAAAATAGGGCTATTGCAAAAGAGAGAAATATAAATATCAAATTAGACAAACCAAATGCAATAGGGTCTCTTATACATAATAAATTAATAGAACCAGTGAAACTAGATCCACCAAGATTCATAACAACTTTCAATGGAGGTTCAAAAAGTTTAGAAAAGATAATTAAAAAACATTGGCCATTACTCCAATTAGATCCTGTTTTAGGGCCATCATTGGGGGACAAACCAACTATTAATTATAGGAAAGGCAAAAGCCTTAAGAATATTCTTGCTCCAAGTAAAATAAAACCTATTATTAAAAATATGGGTAGTGAAACCGGGACCGAAAAAATAGGAAAAATAGGAACTACTTGGTTGAGTGAATGGAAGGGAACCATGAGATGTGGAAAACCCCGCTGCAACATGTGTAAACATGTCAATAGAGCCCCTACATTTTCAAATAGCTCATTAACTGAAACTTTTAACATTTCATTTAGAAGCAACTGTGAATCTATTTATGTTGTATATTTATTACAATGTGGGTGTGGCCTACTTTATGTGGGCCGCACAAAACGTCAAATAAGACGGCGAGTGAATGAACACATATATAATATAGAAAAAAAGATGACAAATCACAGTGTTCCCAAACATTTTTTGGAATGTCACAGACACAACCCTAGTTCTCTCAAAGTTCAAGTTATAGATAGAGTCCCTATAACTAAATCTAATCGTCTTTTAGCACTAAGAAAGTTGGAGACCAAGTGGATATATAAATTAAATACATTACAACCACATGGTCTTAATATAGATATAGACGTAGCAGCATTTATATAAAAACCTATAAAAACCTATGAGATTAAGATTTTAATTCATTTTTTTATATATATTATTAATATTATCAATTTTAGATTCAATTAATTTTTTACTTTTTAATTTTACTTAATATTATAATAACATGTTTTTATTGTAGAAAATTAGATTAAAATTTTATAAAATAAGATTAGACTAAATTAAATATAGGTATGAAATTCATTGTGTGATAGATTTTGTGTATTATGTGTGTATGTTCAAATAATACTTGTTCAACATGTGTCTTTAAATAATCTTATCATGATTTAAATAATAATTTTATTATGATCTAAATTTATAGATATAGATATTTGTAATAAGGTATACACCAGGTTGTAACATATTTAAAAATTCAGGGGAAGGAGCATAAAATAAAAGGCCAATATATAATGTGACATTAATAATACCAATAATATTTTTGCATATAGAGACACATATATATACATACATATACGTATCTGCAAAGCAACCTTGGGTATTTGAAAATTAAAACAATATATAAAAAACAAAAAATAAAAAATAAAAGATGTAATCTCCAATTAGGTATAGAATTTATGCTCTGATATTAAACAGGAAATATAACCCAATTATAACAAAATTTGATTTAGAGTCATTTTTTTCCTAATAACCCTGTGACAATAAAATAGATCGCTAATATTTCTGATGAAAAACATAATATGTTATAGTTTGGTGATACACGTTAGTTACATGTTTTTTTATAATAAGGTATATTTCGATTATTTTCGTATAACATTTACTGCTGAGGAATGGCAATGTTTTTGTGCTGTTTTGTTTCTTTACTGTTATGTGGCTAACAAATATGCATATGGAGTATGGCATTTGGTCTAGAGAACACTCCCTTTAGTATTAGGTGAGCTAATGGTGTGTAACAACACAGAGGAGAGATATGGACGCTATGATTGGCCGGATAGACACACCTACAAATTCAATTGGACGCTTGCCTTTTAAAACTTAGGGCGGAAAGAAGAAAAAACATATTTGATCTTATCCTTTGAAAAAGCCCAGCCGCTGACTGGGGGAAACGCGTTAGGAACCGGCAAACAGGTCCGACGCTCAGACTCCAATTTGATCCGCTCCACCCCATTGACAGACAGGCAGTTAGCAAGGGCATCCGGAAAGCCCTGCTACAGAAGCCGGTATCTTGCATCAACATCCGGGGACACTGACTCTTCCTAGGCAGCAGTGTGGAGCGGCTATATAAGCGGAGGAAAGAGAGTTGAACTCTGATTTGCCTTTTTAATCTTACTTCTAGTAAGTGCATTAATTTATGTGTGCTAATGTTGCTAATAAAAATCTACACTTGAATCCTTTGTGCGCTCTCTCTCTTCTTCTATTTACATGTATCACTATCCCTACGACTGAGGTTTGGATTCACCCTGTCTGATTGGAGCTGCACAGAACGGGACTCAAGTTTACACTCATTTTAAAGGGACATATCTCATTGCACTGGTTGTTTCACTTTCTGCAAAAGAAAGTAATGAGAATGGTCATGGGAAACCATTAGAGGTACTGTGGAATACAAATAGTGTGCAATATATTTTTGACCCGCAGGTGTTTTTCTGACACACCCTTCTTAACCTAAGGTCAAGTGAATCTATATTTTATATTTTGTATGTTTATGTTTTTTCAATGAGTATTTATATCATTTTGTCAAATTAAGGTGCTGTTCTCTATATACATTTTTTGCTCTATATATAATTTTTTAATTTTTTGCTTTATCTATATACATTTGTAGTTATATCGAAGGTGCTATTGTGAATTTACATTTTGATCAATTTTTACATTTTTATCAATTTTTTATACAATTAACTTTTATGTGATTTTAGAATTTTTTAGAATATATTATTTATATTTATCATACACTCATCACTGTTAAGATCTACATACAGTTATAGTCCTTGTGGATACTAAGTCAGTTCATATAGCGCAATTCACTTTTTTCTTCGTTGCATTTTCTCTATCATCCACATATCCTGTAATTGCTGCTCTTATGTCTGAACCAGTATTTGAACCAATGTCTGAACCTATGTCAGAGGTCATGGCAAATGTTGTTTTAAAAGAATTTGGGCATAATCCACATAGAGATAGCCGTACAAGAAATACAAATTTACTGGACCAAAATATAGAAGAACCTAATATAGTTGAAGCAGACCCAGAAGAATTGTTTAAAGATCTAGAAAAACTTTTATTTCAGGATGCCAGGGATTGGCAAGATCTTATTCTGTTAGAGAATTATTTAACTCATAAGGTTATACCAAGAGGTTTGCGTATATTAAAGCAACCAGCTTTTGAGCTAGATGAAGTTGAATTTGTTACAGAGTGGGAATCAGCAGCACAAGAATGTTCTAACAAATTCATTAAAACATTAATAAAATATAGAGAATTTAGACTCAATAAGGTAAAATTAGAATTGGAAGAGGTGATTTCAAAAATTCAACCGTTTAGAAATGTTGAGAAGTGGATCAACAGAAATAAAAGTATTCAGTTTAGGGTGAGTCAACTGGATAGAGATTTACAATATAGTAAACAGAAAAAATTAAAAAGGGATATTCTAGATTTCAAAGAAAATAAAATATATACATATAATAATAAAAAAATGGATAAAAAACAAGATGTAAATGGGAAAAATCTAGAAAGTATAATCAATACTAACACAAATCATAATACAAATAATTTTCCAATAAGGTCTTATGAAGAACCTAGAAAAATACATATGCAACAAACTAGGATATATTCAGATAGACCTTATAATGCTCAATACAACAATAGAGATACACATTCAGGACAATACAATAAACATACAAATAACAATAATCAAACTAGACAAAATACATATCAAAACACAAAATCTAATAATACATATAATGGTGGTTCATGGCAACAAAATAAATCAAATTATTCGGATAACTATCCACAATGGAGACGTAGACCAAGTTATACAACAAATCATTATGCTAGTCCACGAGCACAAATAGATACAAATAATAGGTACGAACCTCTAATTAACCATTCACAAAGACAAGATGAACCCATTTGGGAAGGTAAAGGAGCGAGGCCCAAAGAAACAGCCGATAATCGAAATTTTTTAGGCCAGGGACACAACCATGCACCTCAAGAAAGACCAATAGAACGAATAAGACAAAGAAAAAGATCATTAGAAAGAGAAGAAGAGGAAATAGAGGAGGAAAAAAGATACAGGCTAACAGGACGCTCAAGACTAGAATAAATAAAACCAAAAGTGACATTTTTAACCTAGCTGGGGTCAATTTAGATTCTAATGACATCAGTCTCCTACAAAAAGGTTTAAAGTTCGCCCCTAAAGCAGGGCCAAATAAATTTGAGATGTATGTAGATATCCACAAATATGTGAGAAAGTTAACCCTGAAGAGGTATTATCTTAAGAATCCCCTAAACAAAAATGTTGCCAATAACACATATATGGAGGCTACAGATTTAGGTATCCTAAATATATTGAAAGATTTGGAAACTGAAAATGTAAAACTCAGCGAACTCTCGGGAGCACATAACTCAAAAGATTCACCAGTCGAACATACAGAAAATCATATTAATGATTTTATTGACTCATTAGATATATCTTTACATGAAACAGAACCAGAAATCCAGCACTCGCACTTTAAAGGTAAATCAACTTTTAATCCAGTAGGAGCACAGGGAGACCATTTGAAATCCTTCTCTAAATTAGTTTTAAATGAAGTAGAAGAGTTATTTAAAAATGAAAATGCTAATCAATTTTTAAACAAACATAATGATAACTTGACCATTATGGAAAGGAAGTCTCTTAAAAAACTTATGTCTAATGACGATATAATAATACGCCCCGCCGATAAGGGCGGGGGTATTGTAATTCAAAAAAGGGAACAATATATGCAAGAAGCTTTTAAATTGCTAAGGGACAAGGATACTTACCAAACCTTAGACAAAGACCCCACTGAAATATATAATAAAGAGCTTTATAAAATTTTAAATAAAGCAAAAATAGAGGGCAGTATAAACGAAAATGAGTTTAAATTTATATTCAATACTCAGCCTAACATAGCAATTATATACCATCTTCCCAAAATACACAAGGACAGTAAAAATCCACCTGGTAGGCCAATTGTGTCCGGGATAGGATCAATTAGTGACAATCTATCCAAATATGTTGATTTTTACCTCCAACCAATAGTAAAAAATATGAAAGCATATATTAAAGATACAACGGAGGTAATCAGAAGGTTTGAGGGCAAACAATGGGAAGAGGATATGTGTTGGCTAACCTGCGACGTTGCTTCCTTATACACGTGTATACCTCATACTAGTGGCACAAACGAGATAAAAGAGGAACTCTCAAAATGGTCAATTCCGATGAAACATATATCTTTTTTAATTGATAGCATTAATTTTATCTTACATCATAACTAT
Organism: Bombina bombina; assembly: GCF_027579735.1. NCBI lineage: Eukaryota > Metazoa > Chordata > Amphibia > Anura > Bombinatoridae > Bombina > Bombina bombina. The sequence continues at coordinate 557,324,540 of NC_069499.1, read as the reverse complement.
TTTATGTTTGAAGATAAATATTATCTACAGACCCAAGGCACAGCGATGGGGACAACATTTGCCCCATCCTATGCCAATCTCTATGTAAATGCGTTCGAGAATAAATACATTTGGCATAATAATCCATTTTTAAGTAATATAGTATCATATGGTAGATACATAGATGATGTCATCATCCTGTGGAAAGGGGATTTGACAGAAATAGATAATTTTATGAAACATATTAATAGTAATGATTTTAATTTAACTTTTACAAATGCATGTTCGAAAGATAAAATAGAATTTTTAGATTTGGTATTGTTTACAGATAACACAGGTAAAATAGCAGTAAAAAACTATCGAAAAAGCACAGATCGAAATAGTTATATACAAGCCAAAAGTGCACATAAAAAATCATGGTTGGATAATGTTCCATACAGTCAATTTTTAAGAATAAAAAGAAACTGTACACATGAAAATGACTTTGAAATGGAAGCAAAAATATTAGAAAAAAATTTTTTAGAAAAAGGCTATGAACCAAAACTAATACAAGCTGCAAAAAATAGGGCTATTGCAAAAGAGAGAAATATAAATATCAAATTAGACAAACCAAATGCAATAGGGTCTCTTATACATAATAAATTAATAGAACCAGTGAAACTAGATCCACCAAGATTCATAACAACTTTCAATGGAGGTTCAAAAAGTTTAGAAAAGATAATTAAAAAACATTGGCCATTACTCCAATTAGATCCTGTTTTAGGGCCATCATTGGGGGACAAACCAACTATTAATTATAGGAAAGGCAAAAGCCTTAAGAATATTCTTGCTCCAAGTAAAATAAAACCTATTATTAAAAATATGGGTAGTGAAACCGGGACCGAAAAAATAGGAAAAATAGGAACTACTTGGTTGAGTGAATGGAAGGGAACCATGAGATGTGGAAAACCCCGCTGCAACATGTGTAAACATGTCAATAGAGCCCCTACATTTTCAAATAGCTCATTAACTGAAACTTTTAACATTTCATTTAGAAGCAACTGTGAATCTATTTATGTTGTATATTTATTACAATGTGGGTGTGGCCTACTTTATGTGGGCCGCACAAAACGTCAAATAAGACGGCGAGTGAATGAACACATATATAATATAGAAAAAAAGATGACAAATCACAGTGTTCCCAAACATTTTTTGGAATGTCACAGACACAACCCTAGTTCTCTCAAAGTTCAAGTTATAGATAGAGTCCCTATAACTAAATCTAATCGTCTTTTAGCACTAAGAAAGTTGGAGACCAAGTGGATATATAAATTAAATACATTACAACCACATGGTCTTAATATAGATATAGACGTAGCAGCATTTATATAAAAACCTATAAAAACCTATGAGATTAAGATTTTAATTCATTTTTTTATATATATTATTAATATTATCAATTTTAGATTCAATTAATTTTTTACTTTTTAATTTTACTTAATATTATAATAACATGTTTTTATTGTAGAAAATTAGATTAAAATTTTATAAAATAAGATTAGACTAAATTAAATATAGGTATGAAATTCATTGTGTGATAGATTTTGTGTATTATGTGTGTATGTTCAAATAATACTTGTTCAACATGTGTCTTTAAATAATCTTATCATGATTTAAATAATAATTTTATTATGATCTAAATTTATAGATATAGATATTTGTAATAAGGTATACACCAGGTTGTAACATATTTAAAAATTCAGGGGAAGGAGCATAAAATAAAAGGCCAATATATAATGTGACATTAATAATACCAATAATATTTTTGCATATAGAGACACATATATATACATACATATACGTATCTGCAAAGCAACCTTGGGTATTTGAAAATAAAAACAATATATAAAAAACAAAAAATAAAAAATAAAAGATGTAATCTCCAATTAGGTATAGAATTTATGCTCTGATATTAAACAGGAAATATAACCCAATTATAACAAAATTTGATTTAGAGTCATTTTTTTCCTAATAACCCTGTGACAATAAAATAGATCGCTAATATTTCTGATGAAAAACATAATATGTTATAGTTTGGTGATACACGTTAGTTACATGTTTTTTTATAATAAGGTATATTTCGATTATTTTCGTATAACATTTACTGCTGAGGAATGGCAATGTTTTTGTGCTGTTTTGTTTCTTTACTGTTATGTGGCTAACAAATATGCATATGGAGTATGGCATTTGGTCTAGAGAACACTCCCTTTAGTATTAGGTGAGCTAATGGTGTGTAACAACACAGAGGAGAGATATGGACGCTATGATTGGCCGGATAGACACACCTACAAATTCAATTGGACGCTTGCCTTTTAAAACTTAGGGCGGAAAGAAGAAAAAACATATTTGATCTTATCCTTTGAAAAAGCCCAGCCGCTGACTGGGGGAAACGCGTTAGGAACCGGCAAACAGGTCCGACGCTCAGACTCCAATTTGATCCGCTCCACCCCATTGACAGACAGGCAGTTAGCAAGGGCATCCGGAAAGCCCTGCTACAGAAGCCGGTATCTTGCATCAACATCCGGGGACACTGACTCTTCCTAGGCAGCAGTGTGGAGCGGCTATATAAGCGGAGGAAAGAGAGTTGAACTCTGATTTGCCTTTTTAATCTTACTTCTAGTAAGTGCATTAATTTATGTGTGCTAATGTTGCTAATAAAAATCTACACTTGAATCCTTTGTGCGCTCTCTCTCTTCTTCTATTTAGATGTGAATTTATTATATACCAACATAGATCATCAATTGGGACTAAAAGCTGTTGATTTCTTTCTTAGGAAGGACCATGATATATTAGACACACAAAAATATATCTGTTGGATTGCATTAAATTTATTTTTTATTCAATGGTGAATTGTATTTACAATTCAAAGGAACTGCAATGGGCACAAGATTAGCACCCAGCAATGCTATTTTATTATTTTTTTTTTTTTTAAAGAAACTTTTTTACATAATTTATCCTGGGGTGTGAATCTTGTGCTATACAAAAGATTTATAGATTATAAATTTTTTTTATATGGAAAGGAGATTTAGAGTTGTTGTAGTTGTTCTTGGAAGATCTAAATAAAAATGATTTTGGATTATCATTCGCTCATGAATTGAGTTGCGAACAGGTTAACTTTTTGGATATAGATATTAGAATTAAAGATGGGATAATTTAACACGCAAGCATATTTTAAGAAAGTAGACACTAAAAACTACATTCACCAAGATAGTTGCCACCTAGAATGGTAGAAGACGAATATACCAAAGGGACAATTGCTCATAATTAGGAAGAATTGTTCCTCTTTAGAGAGTTCTGATTCACAATCAGAGGTATTGGTTAAAAGATTTTTGGTGAACAGTTATAATATGGAAGAGGTTAAAAAAGACAACATATATGAGGGGCTTAGAGAATAAGGGGCATATTTATCAAGCTCCGAATGGAGTTTGATGCCCCGTGTTTCTGGCGAGCCTGAAGGCTCCCTAGAAACAGCAGTTATGAAGCAGCGGTCACAAAGACCGCTGCTCCATAACCTGTCCGCCTACTCTGAGCAGGCGGACAGACATCGCCGGATTGACACCCCCCTGCTGGCGGCCCATTGGCTGCGAGTCTGCAGGGGGCGGCGTTGCACGAGCAGCTTTTGTGAGCTGCTGGTGCAATGCTGAATACGGCAAGCGTATTGCTCGCCGTTTTCAGCGAGGTCTTGCGGACCTGATCCGCACTGTCGGATCAGGTCTGCCAGACCTTGATAAATAGGGGCCTAAGGATCTACTTAAAAATAATGCTAAAGAAGGAATTACAAATATACAAGATGGGGTGTTAAAAGATACTTTTTATTACTAACTACTCCTCACAACACAAGTGTATATATATATATATATATATATATATATATATATACAAATACTATTGTTTAAACATTGACATTTAATTAAAAATATCAAAAGTTAGCAAACATATAGAAATAATATACAGAAAGGCAAAAAAATTGAAGACTATGCTATATTTATGCAATCTCTAATATTTGGGCAAACAAGTAGAATGCTAAGAACCCATATGAGAGAGCACCTTCTCTGTATTGAGCATGGTGTAGATGATACAGCTCTATTCTTACATATTTTATTTGTTTTATGCATTATGAGAAATTAATATTGTCCCTTTTTAAATGTATATATTACTCATGTTTCTTTTAGTATCCTTGAGTAATATGACGACTATTTTTATGTATAAATTGTTTCTAGGAACTTTGATATTAATTACTTTTAAATTTTTATAAATTAATTTTAGTTTGTATGTAGTTATATTTACAATTAAGTAGGATCTAAGAAGTTGTGAATCTGGACACTTGGGAGTTAAGACTAATAAGAGGGATTTACGACATACACTATAAAAAGGAGGAGTTTATGATTTATCAGGTATCTTGACAAGCGCTTTCACCGAAATGTGTAGATCACTTGATTGTATTTGAACTTAAATGGGCTGGCGGAGAGGGCTGGTAACTCTGGAACGGCATCACTAGACAACAATATTGTGTGCACAGAAATAACTAAGTTGTTGGCAAAAACTGGAATAAATAACCCATAATAAGTCTGGGGATTCAGCGATTCAGCAATAAGTTTGTGCATACAACTACTCTACATCTGACACTATGAGCAAATTATGATTGGCAAAGACTGACAAGCTGCAAGTACTTTAAGCATTTTTATTAAAACTTCTTTCCATCGGGCGGAGCCTGGCCGCGCTGGATAATGGCCGCTTGGTAGAGAAGCTCCCGGGCCCCTATTCCCTAGATGAGCAGCTAAGGACAGTATGAGGGGGGCAAAAGACTAATAATTAGCAAGGAGGCAGAGGGGACCAAATAGGGGCCGGTTCCCTGCACAGGAAAAAGCAGTGAGTGGCGGCGGATGTGAAGGAGACACCCGGCGATCGTCAGCCTGAACCTGCAGCGCAACAACTGCGCATGAGAGAGCGACGACGAAGGCCCTACACCACCAACAATTTGGGAATGCCCAGGCACTGCAAACAATATACCGGCTGAAGGGACAGACTCGCCAGACATCCCTCAGGCAAACAGCACAACAAGGGGGTAAGATGAGCACCGGGCCGCACCGCGGCTAAACAAATTAAGAACTCCCGATCACCATTCACACTGGGCAATATAGTATTACAATAATAGCCCATACTGCATACAACCTTGGAGCAGCCTGATCGCGGCAGCCACCCCCCACAGAACAACTCATTAGGGCATACAATATTAATTATTAGCAGAGCCATGCAATAGGAAAAGCCCTGAGTGAAAAGGAGCAGCCATTACTATATCCCTAATGCAGACCACGTGGAGGCATAATCCAATTTCCAGAAGCCTCCTGTTAGTACACAGTACACCACCAGATTGCAGTGATTAAAAGGGCAGAGGCTACTTCTTACTAAGTAACAGGGGACTATTCTGACCTAATATCTGTCCATAAAATGGCCCCAGGCAAACATTAATAGACAACACCTGCCTTTAAAACACAGCACAGGGCTCTGTGACACACACCTTGGACATAAGGAACTAACCACAGTGCTGGCTATAACCGAGCAATTACCCCACAGGCGACAACATCTAGCCTTTATACATTGGTTATGCCAGCTAAAAAGAACATTAAGGCAGACACCCCGGCCAGAGCAAAAAAAATTAACCAGTATCTGAAACCGCTTGATAGTATAACAGCCCAGGCCATAGACATTACTGAAATGGCTCTTAAACACACACAAACTCCAGACATGCAAGCTGCAGGTAACCCCTGTGAGATCACCAAAGCAGACTTGCAACTCCTAGCCACTAAAGACGACATTAAGGCAGCGATGTCGGACATGAAAGAGATGTTTAATGAAATGAAGAAAGACATAAAAAAAGTGGAGCGTAAACTATCAACCTTGGAAGAAGGACATAACATTGCAACACAGGACATTCAACATCTATCCCAGCTCTCATATGACCAAGAGGAGGTTATACACAACCTCATGGAAAAAGTTGAAGACCTGGACAATAGAGGGCATCGCAACAACTTGAGGATAAGAGGAGTCCCCGAAAGTATACATCCCCCTGCTATACCAGGGTATCTACAGGATCTCTTCAGAACAGTAAAGGGAACAAACTCAGCCCCAGATGTCACTATTGAGCGTGCCCACAGAGCATTGAGAGCCAAACCACCGACAAAGGCCCCGCTGAGAGATATCATTGTGAAACTTCTCAACTACGCGGAAAAAGAAGAGATACTAAGGCACTCCCGCCAGAAAAACCAGATCACACACGCTGGCATAAACATCCAAATATTTACGGACCTTAGCCCAGCCACTCTACAAAAGCGCAGAGACCTGCAATTTGTGACAACCGTCTTGAGGGCACAAAAGATTCCCTATAGATGGGGGTTCCCAGTAAGCATCCTGGCCACAAAAGGGGAAAAATCTGCGTCCCTACGCACCATAGAAGATATACCTGCATTCTGCGAAGCACTACAAATAAAGATCCCGACACCAACAGATTTACTGCAGTCACAAAGAAACAGAAGACCTTCTACAACAACCTCTAAGGACACTACTGGACAACCTGCACCTACTACTTCAGAACCTCAAGATATGCCTTCATAATAATTTTGACTTATTGCATCTTTTTTCTATCATCACCCAAGTACTTATAACATGATGACTCTATCCCACTATATCTAGAGGAACACTGAAAGTATCCATGTCTTCAGGACAGATGAGTATAGAAACTGTGATTATATATTTATTATTGATGTTTTTATTGTTGGTAGTTTACCCATTTGGTACTTAGAAAGGTTACAATTGCAAATGAAGCTAGACATTGAGAAAATAATGAATGTATACATGCCTTAAAGCCTGTTGGGTGCAGAACATATAGCTAAGCATAAACCGTCCTTGTCTAGCATTGCTACCAAAATATATGCATAGCACTTAGAAAAGTAGTGGTAATGCTTAGAGATAGACTTAGAGTACCTAAGGGCGCAATCACTTCTACTACACATTGCTCACAATATAAGTAGTGGAACCTCTACATTAATGTTACCACTGGATAGAATACACCTGTTATTCATTGCTATGTATAAGTTATCACTGTTTAATATGACTAGTTTGTTGTAAGTTAAATTTTATGTTTGGTTTAGACGAAAAGCCTTATGGTCTGTGGCTGTATGCTGTTATATGTTTGCCGACCACTCCTGCCCTAGCACAAGCTTAATCCCCTACTGAACCTCACATTGGACTGTTTATACCACCCCCCCCACCAAAACCTCATTTAACTACACAAAATGCATAACTCTCTTTCAATGCATACTTTTGCTGCCACTAGGGAAAGGGGCCAATTCCCCCTACTTAGTACATTTGAACCGTAGACGACTTGACTCACTGACTAAACCAGTGCAAAGTAACTTATCCTATCCCGGAAAACCCGACACAAATCATAATTTTCCCCCTCCCCCTCCCTCAGTCTCTTTCCTCTCTCCCCCTTAGACCCAGAGACCAACCACACAGACACGCATGACCGATAGCTACTGGTAGAAACTCGAATGGTTGGTGGCAGAAGGGAAACACCAAAGGTAAAACCCCAGACCCCAACTCACCTGCAGCAAAGCCTAACACCCAAAGATGACTACGCCACATAAAGCAAACACAGCACACAGGGTGAACATCATATTAGTAAATGTCAAGGGATTCAATGTCCCACAAAAGAGATCTATCATAACTCATGACCTAAACAGATTAAAGGGGGACATTGTACTAATACAGGAGACACATTTCAAAAGAGGGTTTGAGCCAAAATGGTTCAACCGCTCATACCCCACCGCATACTTCTCATCAGGGCCAACAAAGAAGTGCGGAGTGGGAATACTCATCAGACAAAATACCCCATTAAAAATCACAAATGTGGAAAAAGATACAGATGGCAGGATGCTGATTTTGTCTGGCCTGCTATACGGCAGACCAATCACCATCATAAATGTATATTTCCCTAACAAAGCTCAAGCAACCTTCATGCGCACACTCTCGGGGAAAGTTTTGGACAACATGAAAGGGGTGACATTCATGGGTGGGGACTTAAATGTCCCACTTCATCCCATGGTTGACACGTCGGGAGGCAAGTCAAGCGTACCCAAAAGAGACATTAATCACATAAATAATCAGATAAAAACCCTGGCCTTATATGACATATGGCGCACATTCCATCCATCAGTCAGAGACTACACTTTTTACTCTAACCCACACGGAGTTTACTCACGGCTCGACTATATCCTCACTGACTCTCTAGGCCTCACACTTGTCAGACACACCTCTATACAGCCCACCACATGGTCAGATCACGCTCCCGTGACGTGCCAGATAGAATGGCCGGACTCCCCAATCACCCCATACATTTGGAGATTAGATGACAGTATGCTGGACCTCCCAATGATACAGTCAGATGTAGAGAAAAAGATGGTGGAATACTTTCAGATAAATGACACACCAGAAGTGACTTGGACCAATATTTGGGAGGCACACAAATGTGTAATCAGAGGAGTACTAATGAAACATAAGGCCACATCACTCAAACAGCATAGAGATAGACACGACACTCTCATACGAAACCTCAGACACCTAGAACAAGAACATAAAAAGAATCCCCAAAATATCGACCTCAGAACCCGCTTGAATCAGACTAGAACTGAGTTTAACACATTCCTTCAACACGAACAGCAAAAGAGGGCACTGAGACTACAGCAAAAATACTACAAGCAAGGAGATAAGGCAGGGAAAATGTTATCCAGAGCACTGAAACATAGACAATTAAAAACGCACGTACATCACATTAGAAATAAAACTAACCAGACCAAACATGATAGCACTTCAATAGCAGAAGTATTTCGCTCCTACTTTGCGACCTTATATAACCTGGACGCTGCCAACGCAGGCAGCAATTCACATATCTCAAAGGAACTCACAATAACCAAATAGACTTACCTAAACTAGACGATAGCCAGGCAGAAAAACTAGACTCTCCAATAAGCGTCAAAGAAATTCTAAAAGCCATCAAATCCATCCCATCTGGGAAAAGCCCAGGTCCAGGTGGCTTTGGGGCGAAGTACTACAAAAAATTCACTTGTGTGCTCGCCCCGAAGCTATCGCTCCTTTTCAACTCAATTAACCACACGGGCGGCTTTCCGGCATCAATGCTGGAAGCCCACATAGTTATGATTCCAAAGCCAGGTAAATCCCCCGACACCCCGGAGAACTTCCGGCCCATTTCCCTCCTGAACACAGACATTAAGATATTTGCTAAGGTGTTAGCGAACAGACTAAGCCCCCTTCTTGGGCATTTAATTTCATCAGACCAAGCAGGCTTTATACCTGAACGGGAGGCGAGGGACAACACTATTAAAGTGTTGCAACTGGCGGACCTAGCGCGTAATACTGGCCAAGACCTAGTCCTCATATCTACAGATGCCGAGAAGGCCTTTGACAGGGTGGACTGGGACTTCCTCAGGGCCACCCTGCGAAGTATGAATTTCAGCGACGGCTTTATTGAAAGTGTGTTCTCCCTATACGCCGGACCAACTGCAAGGATTAGAACTAACTCAGTTCTATCAGAACCCTTTAACATCCGAAACGGGACTAGACAGGGGTGTCCCCTGTCACCACTACTGTTTGCCGTATCCATCGAGGTACTAGCATGCAGGATTAGATCACATAGGGAAATAAAGGGCGTCCTCTCTAAAGAAAAAGAATACAAATTAGCAATGTACGCGGACGATATCTTGCTCACCCTCACTGAAATAGACAAATCCCTCCCACCTCTCCTACAAACATTCGAAGACTATGGACGGGTCTCAAACTTTCATTTAAATTTAAAGAAATCTGAATTACTCAATATAAATACCCCCACCCTAAATATAGCAAACCTTAAACTCACCAGCCCAATAAAGGTTCAAAACACCCAGATAAAATACCTTGGCACTTTAATGATCTATTTAAAAGCAACTACATCCCTTTATTAAAAGAAGTCACAAATGACCTCTCTAGATGGAAAGGCAAAACGCTGTCCTGGATAGGTAGGATACACACAGTAAAGATGAATATTCTTCCACGCATTCTCTATATACTACTATATATATATACTATATACTATATATACTATATACTACAAGCGTAGTACATCCCTTTACCAAAAGACTACTTAAGCCAGCTGCAGGGTAATATCGAAAAATTCATTTGGGGGGGAATTAGACCTAGAGTCCCTAGGACCAGGGAGAAAGGTGGTCTGGGCCTACCAAATCTAGACCGGTACAGACTAGCAATCCGATTGCAGAGGGTGGTGGAGTGGAGCCACAATTCCAGTACTAAACAGTGGATTGAGTTGGATAGAGACATATTACATACAGGAAATGTGGGAGGACTGGCTTGGTTACAGACAAAACACAGACCTGAGACCATCAGCAAATACCCTCTATTAGAAGAGGTGTTTCAAAGGTGGGACGCATTGCTACACACTAGCACATCTATAACAACCAGACCAGCACCACTGACTCCACTCATTGGAAACCCTGACTTGCCTTTTATGAAAAAGCCTAACGACACCACTGTGATCCCGACCCATTTAAGAGACCGATCTGTCAGTACAATTGTGAAAGAGGGACGGACACTACCCTTGACGGAACTGGGAGGGATAATGGGTGACACTCCACAAGGGTGGTACATACATGCACAACTTTCACACTATGTCAACTCCCATAACTCACAAAAAAACCTTAAAAGACAGTATACGCGCTTCGAAAACCTATGCGCCTCTGCGCTACCCCCCCGCCACCTCATATCAACGCTATATGGGATACTGATGGACACTGATGGCGATCAATTGCCCACATATTGTCACAAATGGGCCAGAGATCTAAACCTAGTTATCACACACACAGACTGGATGAAAATTTTTCGCAACCATAAAAAAGCCTCTGTATCAGCCAAAATCCAAGAGACAAATTATAAATACATGTCTAGGTGGTATCTCACCCCTGTGAGACTGCAAAAGATATACCGTCTGGCCAGCAACAGGTGCTGGAGGGGCTGTGGCGTGCCCGCAGACATGCACCATGTGTGGTGGGGCTGTGAGAAACTGGAAGCATTCTGGGAGGGTGTGGTGGGTCATATCAACAAAACGTTAGACACGAATATCAATAAAGAACCTGGCCTGTTGTTGTTCCATGGCCTGTAGTGAATGTAGTCCAGTTGTTCCATGGCCTACCAAACCTTAAAGATGACGCTAAGCAGAACCTATTATACATAATGCTTAACAGCGCCAAATCACTGATACCACAAAGATGGAAATCCACAGAAATCCCAGATCTTACATCATGGAAACAGCAAGTGGACAACTTGCTCCTCATGGAGCGATACCACTTTCTCGGATTAGGCAAACTAGAGACGCACGAATACATGCTAATGCGCTGGAACGCACACAGAGACACCTGAAGGGTTTACTGACTAAACCAGACAAGGAAATACTGGCAAGGTAACCCACTGATTACGGAGAGACATAAGACAGTCCAACTACTTGACTAACTACCTCAGCTCCCCAGACATACCCTCATAACGCCACTCTGCACAGATGACCCCTTCCCTCCCTTACCCCCTCTCACCACCCCTAATGCTCACACCACAACATACCTTACAGCAAGTGTTTAAAGTATTTGATCTGCAGCATTTGAGCAGAAATATTTTTGTTTGTTAGAATAACTTAAGATCTGTTGGACATTTCATGCAAATGATGATCTTGGACTCTGCCTCACTAACATCTCGCTAAACAATGCAGATATGAACTTTCTAATAGCCCAAGAGGGGCTTGTGATCTACCAAACGATGTTAGCAGAGATCACCCCCTTGAAACCATCTCAGAGCCACTATAAGCCTGGAATCATTATGCAGAGAATAGAACTACAGTGTTTTGGGGAATATAACATAAAGATCCACGATTGAAGATAATTCCCACAGTGATTGTTGCCTTTAGGTCACGTGACTGTTAGGAAGTGGAGAAACAGGACAAAACAGGTATAGACTACATTATATCACGCTTATTACTCATATGGTGTTAAACTTTACAGTACTATCCCTTGTATCATCAGTTTTATATCTTTATATCTTATTTTGTTCTATGGTTTAATAATATAGACAACTTTGTCAAACACATGTTTTATTTTATTAATCTATTAAATCTATTACATAATTGATCATCGATATTGATTCTGTTTTGTATATATAGAGCATTTTAAGTTTAATTCAGACAGGTTTTTTTTTTTTGCGTTATCTACTTTTATTACTAGAGGCTGCAGTACTTTTCAAATAAATGGAAATGCAACTGCCTTTAAAAGTTGTAACGTTATTTACTTATGTCCCTTTATAATGGAGTAAAATGATTTTTAGATAACTATGTCCCTTTTACTGTTTCAAACTATTAATATATGCACATCAAGTACATTTTAATCTTTGTAATGTTATAGATGGCAGGTAGAAATTTTACAATAATAGTATTTGCAAGCTACCTGCACAATTAAGGGCCAGATTACGAGTTGAACACAAAATATCACTTATGCGAAAGCGATATTTGCGCTTAACTGAATAATACCAGCCCACACAAATGTGAGCTGGTATTACAAGTGAGGCGCTATGCATGGAAGCATTGCACTCACGAGACCATGCTTCCAAAGGCTCCAATGGGAGCCTCATTCTCGTCAGACACAGCATTAGAACTAGCGCAGTGATGTGCAGCAATCAATTTTAAATGTATATGAATATTTACATATATATTTATATATTATTAAGTATATATACACACAAATATATATGCATATATTCATATACATATATATTCACAGGGAACGCACAGTTACCATAGAACGCTATGTAAAGGCACTTTTCAGTGCCGTTTTTTTTTCTAACACCCCTCACCTACCACTTTTATCCCCTTATAACTGCTTTTTGATGTTACTTTATTAATAAATAAAGATTCTATCATTTTGTATTTTCTAATAAAGATTACTTGGGACCAATAAGGGGGACTTTTAGAAAATTAACCAGAGATCTGATCTCTGGTTAAATTTTCTGTGCACTAATTGCTACCACGAGCTTGCGGTAGCAATAATCAGCCACTTGTAATGGCTGGTTATTTATTGCGCTCCCGGAAACGGACAAGCGATAAATTAGCACTCCACTTGCAATCTAGCCCTAAATATTTTTATAATGAAGTTATTTTTTTCTGTTTCACAGAATTGCATACTTATGCATTCTACCTACCTTTAAAATGAAGTCTCTGCTTAAGCCACAGGAATTTATTCATATTTTTAGGAGGTTTCTGAAATGCAGGAAACGGTTGCATAAATGAATATAAGGAAGGGCTGGGACTGGCATGGCTCATAATTGTTGCCATTGCACCGAATATGTATTTGTAGTATCTTGCAAGTCAGTACTGGCTGCTTACTTGTTCACTGAACAATGTCAGGAATTAATTGTAAAGTAAGGCCTGTAGGCTATACAATTCTTTCTTTTCCTTTGGCAACAATGCTAGCAGATTACGCATCACTCTGTCTGTACATTCTTGCATCCCAGAACTGAATTCTGGTGCCCAGAATAAATCATTTTGCTATAGAAACAAGGAATCTGAATGTGGATAAAATCCTTTGGCACTTCATTGGTGTCGTTTGCTGGCAGACAAGGGGTTAATTTCTGAGCATGTTATGTCAATTGGGTAACAATTTTGTGCATCTGCCATCTTTTACAGTGAACAGTAGGTTTCTTTTAATCATATTATTTGTAGCTGCCCGGCTTAATGTTGGAAACGGCACATTCTAAATGTAGTGCAGCCCCTGGTATCCTGCAGTAGATTGCAGATTGTTTTAAATAGGGGCAGCGATGAGCATGTATCACAGTTTATTTTTACTATCAATTAATCCCCAGTGCGAGCATGTGCTTAAATCTGTGTTTTTTCTGTGCTTAATTAGTTATGAGGAACAGATTGGGAGAAGTTGTGTGTACTGTGTTTTTCACTTAGACACATGCTGCTGCTTCTTGCCCGCCTGTGGCATCTAACGATTGTTAATTGGCTGCTGATTAAATTAACATGCAAACGTCTTCTGACTCCTAAGCAGCTCTAAAACATTATCTTGCTAAACACATATTTGTTATGGAATGAGTTCACGGTTTAATGTAAAATGTAAGTCTCACAATGTGTATTTATTATTTGCAAAATAGAAGTGCATTGTTACAGTGTACATAACTCATAGCAGATATATGAAATAACTGTAGGGTTGCCGCTTTTCCTGAACAAAACCTTGTAATTAATTTATTAACACAGAATATCTGTCTTTCTTATTGGATTATTGACATCATCAGGCTTGTAAAGTCATCAGCTGTGGTAAACTTGAAAACTGCCAGTGAATGAGTCATTTTATTTAAATATTTTGACCTGTGGCCATACTTCAAGAAGGCTTCTGATGACTAGTCTGGAGTCATTGATTATTTCAGAATGACTCCAGGAAGATCTTCCTTTTCGACTAGGGTTTATTTTGATTTAGATTCTGTAATATTACATTGGGCTACACCTCACAACAACCAGTAAAATATCAGCTGGGTGGCAACCTGAACGGACTTAATAGGTAGTGAAGTCGTTTCATACCTCCCACATGGGTTTCCATGGTCTCTGGGACTGGAAGTTCAGGATGGAGTCTTCATTTGGGTGGAGTCTGAGCAGGGCAGTGCCTTTTATAGTGTGGAGTTTTATTTTTTGTAGGTCCAAGTTTCTTTTAAAAGAACTAAGACATAGATATAATAGAAATAGCAGCAAGAGAGACAGCAGGACAGCAAATCAGATCCTTGATAAAGGTCCCAGGTGGAGGACCGAAACGTTGGATGTTTTTGGGTGTGAAGTGTACCACAATATGTGAATAAAGTGGTAACATCCTTATTAAAAAAAACAAGATGCAAGTTATTTCTTTGGTATATGTATGTGTATATATATATATATATATGTATGTGTAAATATATATATGTAAATATAAGTATGTATATATGTATGTGTGTAAGTGTATATGTGTATGTGTGTATATATATATATATATATATATATATGTATGTATGTGTAAATATATATATGTAAATATAAGTATGTATATATGTATGTGTGTAAGTGTATATGTGTATGTGTGTATATATATATATATGTATGTATGTGTAAATATATATATGTAAATATAAGTATGTGTGTAAGTGTGTATGTGTGTGTATATGTATATGTATGTGTGTATGTATATATATATATATATGTGTGTACTTCAACAACAAAAATAAGGCACCCGGTCTCCAGACATCCAATTTTAAACTGCTACACAGCACATAATTATACCCATCCAGAAAGGTAATCCACGGTGTGTAATCCAAAAGACGTAACTCTCCAGCATAAAAGCAAAATAATCTGTTTATTGAAACATCATTTCTTCATAAAAATCGTCATCCATAAAGTAAGTCACACATTAGATCAGGTCTAACATGTTTTGCATAGTTCATATACTGTACTTCCTCAGTTACCATTAGTTAAAACATGGCTATGATGGCCCTTATATACACCTAAGGGAAACTCCTCCTCTATTAATCAAACTGATTTTAGACATATGTGAATCATAAATTACTTATGTATTGGGGGAATATCCTATGTGCATAGTACTTGTCAAATGAAAAAAACAAATAAGAACACATAATAACAAAATATGAAATGTCAAAAAATTAAATTAAAAGCTATAACATAACCTTTTATTTAGTGAACAGTTTGACATCCCATTCAGAGTTTAACCCTCTCAGCACTCTAGTATCCAACTGGAATATCCAGAAAACTTCTCTTTTTCTGAGAATCTCCTCTCTATTGCCCCCTCTTGGGTGTCTGGGAATGACTTGGATACATTGAAATGTCAGGAGGGAAACATCTGAATTGTGTTCCCTTTTGAAATGCAGCAAAACAGGAGTGGAGGACTCAGGATCTTCAATTGACCTGAGATGTTGCAAAAAACAATCTTTTAGGGGCGTGTAGTGAGCCCAACATATTGCTTATTACACCCCCTACAGGTCAGGAGATATATTACAAATGACGAATTACATGTTGAATGTTGCCTAATCTGATAGCTATTTATATATATATATATATATATATATATATATATATATACATATGCATGTGTTTTTAAATAACGTATATAGATTTAGGAATATTGGGCCTAACACAGTTTATTTGGTGTTTTGAGGAAAAACTCTTCCATTTCTCAGCTTCTGAGCATAGGGAGAGTTACTCCTACAAATGTGAAATAATAAATATAATAAATTGATGGCTTTACTCAAGGGCAAAACTACCATTGGTGCAGCAGGTGCAGTGGCACCAGGGCCCAAGAGCTGGAGGGGGGCCCCACAAAAAGAGAATATGTACAGTCCTAATGCAGGGAAGCCTTTTATAAGTGCAAGTTGCCTGTCCATCAAAATATACTCAAAATCATTATATTGGGTGGAATGTATTTTTATTACTTTTGCTTTTTATTGAGTTTCCTTTGGGGGGCCTCAAAAAATCTTGCACCAGGACCCTCTGTTGAGTAAGTCCGCTACTGGCTTTACTGAATCTGCAAGCTAAGAATACTAAGCGTCTTGCATGTTTCATAGCCATTAGTGACTAAAGCACATCTGTCTTTGAATTACTCTATTTGCTATCTTATTAATTATGCTTTTTGATTGAGTCAAACACTAACTCTTTTTGCCATGGTCTCACAGTATTCACTTAACTGTCTGCTAATAGTCTAAGCTAAGACCGTTATAAAAAAATGTTAAACAGTAAATCCTAAAAGTAAAGTTAAGATATATCTATTTTAATTCTTAATTTATCAATGCTGACAAATACAATTGCATAGGATGACATAGATTATGATTAGCAAAGCTAGAAGTAGAAAGTAACCAAGTTCCTTAATATCAGTTCCTTTTGACGAGAACATCATGTGATAAATAATTCTTGTCAGCAGGCTTTTTACATTAAATTTTGCATAACTACAACAAATTAAGCTAAAAAAGAAAAAAATTCAAACATCAAACAATTCTTCGAAGAGCAGTACAAATATAAGGGTTGTGACAAAGGATTAAGTGAACATTAATCTAGTATCGCTGAATCCCATTATTACACCTCCTCTGGAGTATCTCAGAATAACACTTGCAAGTCAAAACAGTCAGGAACCTCTTCAATTGTCTTCATCTTCTAGTCATAAAGTCTAGAGCCCAGTAACCCCTAATCTAAACCTGAAGGAAGTAGTCTGTGTCTTGTCGTGGGGATAAGAGGTGGGTTAGGAGGTCAGGGGGCAGTGTTCGAAGGAAGCATTACCATTTTCTCATGAAAGAGGAAGTTCTATAACGAGTATCTCTTGTAGTATCATTTAATTCAATTGTGAGTTGTTGTAAAAGAGTTTTTCTTGGGAGCTATAGCTAGTAACCAGAGCTTGAAAATCAACTTGCTTGCAATCAGTAAAACTGTAAATCTTTTTACTCCTTTGGGAATACCACAAACTGTCTAGAGACCAGAAAGACCAGTATTACAGAGACCAGTATTACACCTTATGGACAACCAGTACATGATCATTCTCCAATACTTAGTTAGATATAGGCATTGCCAGAGCATATTTAAAGGGATATGAAACCCACTTTTTTAAATTTTAAGCAGCTTTCTTATTTACTCCAATTATCAAATTTCCTCCGTTCTCTTGGTATCTTTATTTGAAAATCAGGAATATGAGCTTAGGAGCCAGCCCATTTTTGGTTCAGGACCTGGGTAGCGCTTGCTGATTGGTGGCTAAATGTATCCACCAATCAACAAGCACTACCCAAGGTGCTGAACCAAAAATGGGTTGGCTCCTAAACTTACATTTCTGCTTTAAAAAAAAATAAAGATACCAAGAGAACGAAGAAAATTTCATAATAGAAATAAATTAGACAGTTGCTTAAAAGTGCATGCTCTATCTGAATCGTGAAATATCCCTTTAAGATGGCAGGATTTGACTGCTTACATTTTGGACAACATTCATAGATTGAGGTACCCATTTCTGATACATCCTTGGTGTGATATATGAGTTGTGTAGCAGTTTTTTATGAGAGTCTCTCAAATCCTGAGATAATGTCATCCTCCTCACTAGCTGCAGACTATTCAGCACTATATGATCCAACACCACATCTCCTATTAGAGTAGACCATTTAGATGCAATACCAGCTACATTCTTTTGATCTATCTCTAATAACATTTTATAGATGGAAGATATGGAATATAATCCATGTGCAAAGAGTGTAACTAAGCTTGTTAGTGAGTGTGAACGATTGGTAATATGACTATCTACAATCAGGGTGGATATATAATGTTTCGCTTGCAAGTATGGAAAAGATTTTTATTTAAACCCATTAAATTCTGGGAAAAGCACATGTTCTGACTATCAATATTATAATCATGCTTTAAATGGGAGAGTGACATAGTTATTTGATATATACATAATATATATGTCAGCAATTAAGCACTAAAATACAAAAGATCTGCATAAAAACAAATGCTTTTAAAACATTTAAAAGTGTAATTAGTTTGCAGACTATGGAGATATCCTCTAGATCAGTGCTTTCCAAACTGTGTGTCGGGACACATTAGTGTGTCGGCGGGCGTGAGTAGGTGTATCCCTGCTTCAGCACAATTTTTTTTTTTAATTAAAATTTTTTTTAAATTTTTTTTTTGCTTTCCAACTTTCCGCCTGCTACACATACCTAGTGGGTCACAGATCATCTTAACCTATTGGCGCAGCTCAGTGGGAACTGAAACTATTCACATTGACGGTTTTGATGGCATATTGGCTCCTGACTGCACGTGTAGTCAATGAGTGGGACAGCTGCTTGGTGATGAAATATGAGTGTCTTTATCTAAAATTCCACCAAATATTCAGAAACTGTGTTCATTCCATCGACTGCATACATCCCATTAACATAGTAAGTAGTTATTGGTGTTATTAAACTTTTTTTTTTAATTCTTGCACATACTTACTGTTACTTGTAAATACAATTTGTTATTATATAATTTATGTATGTGTCCGTATCTCTTAAAACAAGTTAGTTTAACCTCCTGTTTGCTTGTACAACTGAATTACTGTGTCATGAACTGATGTAGGTCTAAAAAGTGTGTCACCAACATGAAAAGTTTGGAAAGCTCTGCTCTAGATGAACGGTATGTCTAGCTCTAGTCCTTTGTCAGTTAGATCTATGCAAATTAGGAATAGATACAAATAAGTTCCTGCAGTGATTCAGTATGTAGCATGTTGCAGGGTTAAGATTCCAGAATCCTGCTGGTTGCACTCGAGCCTCTCTGGGCACAGTGGGCATAACATCATTTTCAGAGTTAAATTACTGGAAATATGGGTAAAATAAATAGGTTACAATGTTATTTTACTATGTGCAATTGACATTTCAATGGGAATTCAATTTTGAGTTTAGTGTTACTTTAATGATTTTTTTTTCTCAACTGGAAGTATTTAGTCAAGCAAAAATTGTAAATCTCTATGTTGAAATCAAAGTCTTACTGCTTTTAACTTTTATCAATGCCAGAATCTGCCATCTTTAACTCAGATCAAGTCCATTACTTGTACCTCACTAGCCTTTCAAATCCATTACACATTCAATATGTAGGGAAGGAAGACACAGGCTCATAGCCCTTATTTGGTGTTTGAATATTAGTGTATCTTGGCAAGTGACTGGAATCTGTGTAGGACAGAGGTGGTAAAATGATGGCACAAATACCCAGATGACAGTCTGTCTCTTGGTTAACACCTAACTGTTTGGCAGCTGCAATGCAAAGTTATGATGCAGTAACAAAATCTGTTTTTAAACTTAGACGCATGCAAAGCAAAATTAAACTTTCATATAGAAAATGCAATTTTTAGACACTTGATTCAATTGACTTCTTTTGTTAAATTGTACTTCATTCTCTTTGTATTCTTTGTTTAAAAACATACCTAGATTTGCTCCGGAGCATCAGTGTGCTACTGGGAGCTAGCTGAACCCATCTGGTGAGCCGGTGACAAGAGGCGTATGTTTGTAGCCACCAATGAGCAGCTTGCTGCCAGTAGTACACTGCTGTTCCTGAGCAAATCTAGGTATGTTTTTAAACAAAGAATATGAAGAGAATGAAGTAAAATTTTATAAAAGAGCTAGAGCTGACATTAACTGTGTGTTTGAAAACATACAGTATTTTCCTTTTGAGCTTTTATAGCCCTTTTAATAAAAAATATAAAAAAATATATATTTAGCAAAACAGTGAATTGCAAGAAAAATCTTTTTTTTCTCCTTACTCCTTTATGTATCATGAATATGTTTTAATGCAAATATTCAGTATTATTATTATTATATTTCCGTACGTAAATTTTTACTTACCTTCATTGCTACCACCCAAGTTGGGAATCCGTAAACCCACCCTCTGATTATAGCTGCTGTATCTTGTGTCTAACGGGTGGTACAGTGTGAGTGCTACAGTAGCTAAAACAGAATATGGGAGTATGCTTCTATTATCATATTCACTTAAAGAGATATTGTACAGCATTGTTTATCTGCTTCAATTTGTTTCCAATGGTCTGTTCTACATGCTGGAATGTATCAACTTGTTTAAAAATAGTTCCTTAACCTTTATTTTGTCATTTTAAATACTTGTTTTTGCTTGTTATAACCACCATCTATACTGAAACTATGAATACTTTTTAATATTCTCTATAGAAAAGTTATGTAAATAAAGAGACCGCATTTAAGTTCTCAGTGTGGGTGGAAGATATAGGTAATACAATTTTACTTTTCACTTGCTCTTTCTAAGTATTGGTCATTGTGTACAAAAATAGATAAAATATGGAGGCTTTAATGTATACAGTGATAGATAGAGTTATGAGGTCTGCTATTTCTGCAGGCTCAGCCTATGTGTATGGATTGAGACTTCAATTGACAAAAGCAGCTATTTTATATACAAAAATCAAGGAGCGATTTCCTGTACATTTTATACTCTGCAGCTTGTATAAAAAGTGTAATTGGGAATACATTAAAGGGGGAATGAAACCCATTTTTTCCTTTCATTATTTAGATAGAGCATGCTATTTTAACCCCTTAATGACCACAGCACTTTTCCATTTTCTGTCCGTTTGGGACCAAGGCTATTTTTAAATTTTTATGGTGTTTGTGTTTAGCTGTAATTTTCCTCTTACTCATTTACTGTACCCACACATATTATATACCATTTGTCTCGCCATTAAATGGACTTTCTAAAGATACCATTATTTTCATCATATCTTATAATTTACTGTAAAAAAATTATAAAATATGAGGAAAAATGGAAATAAACACACTTTTTCTAACTTTGACCCACAAAATCTGTTACACATCTACAACCACCAAAAATCACCCATGCTAAATAGTTTCTAAATTTTGTCCTGAGTTTATACATACCCAATGTTTACTTGTTCTTTGCTTTTTTTATAAGTAATAGGGCAATAAATACAAGTAGCACTTTGCTATTTCCAAACCACTTTTTTTCAGAATTAGCGCTAGTTACATTGGAACACTGATATCTGTCAGGAATCCCTGAATATCCCTTGACATGTATTTTTTTTTTTTAGAAGACATCCCAAAGTATTGATATAGGCCCATTTTGAGATATCACCGCCAAATGCGATCAAATATAAAAAATTGTTCATTTTTCACAATTTTTTTCACAAACTTTAGGTTTCTCACTGAAATTATTTACAAACAACTTGTGCAATTATGGCACAAATAGTTGTAAATGCTTCTCTGGGATCCCCTTTGTTCAGAAATAGCAGACATATATGGCTTTGGCTTTGCTTCTTGGTAATTAGAAGGCCGCTAAATGCCGCTGCGCACTACACGTGTATTATGCCCAGCAGTGCAGGGGTTAATTAGGGAGCTTGTAGGGTTAATTTTAACTTTAGTGTAATGTAGTAGACAACCCAAAGTATTGATCTAGGCCCATTTTGGTATATTTCATGCCACCATTTCACATCCAAATGCGATCAAATAAAAACAATTGTTCCCTTTTTCACAAACTTTAGGTTTCTCACTGAAATTATTTACAAACAACTTGTGCAATTATGGCACAAATGGTTGTAAATGCTTCTCTGGGATCTCCTTTGTTCAGAAATAGCAGACATATATGGCTTTGGCGTTGCTTTTTGGTAATTAGAAGGCCGCTAAATGCCACTTTGCATCACACGTGTATTATGACTAGCAATGACGGGGTTAATTAGGTAGCTTGTAGGGAGCTTGCAGGGTTAATTTTAGCTTTAGTGTAGAGATCAGCCTTCCACCTGACACATCACACACCCTGATCCCTCCCAAACAGCTCTCTTCCCTCCCCCACCCGACAATTGTCCCTGCCATCTTAAGTACTGGCAGAAAGTCTGCCAGTACTAAAATAAAAGGTGTGTATATATATATATACAGGTGGCCCTCGGTTTACAACGGTTCAATTTACACTGTTTCAGAATAACAACCTTTTTTTCCAGTCATGTGACTGCAATTGAAAAGCATTGAGAAGCAGTGCAATTATTAAAATAGCCAGTAGGTGGAGCTGTCCGCTTGTGTTGCAGCAAAGCCAAGCAAGCTGAGTTTAACCAGACCTGAGCTATCGAGCAGATTTCAAAGGAACTAGATCTTCCTGTCTATAAACCAGTCCAGATTGGAATGCATAGAAAGAACTGTTTGCAGAAAAATGCAAGTGAAGTCTGTGTTGTGTGATAATTTTATTAGGTTTATAATGCTGTTTATCAAATGTTTTTGTTCATTTAACTTAGTTTAATTATATATTCTGTGTTGTGTGATTATTTTATTAGGTTTATAATGCTGTTTAGCATTTAAAGTCTTCATTTCAAAGCTTTAAAAATAATGTATTAGGTGTTACTTATGACAATTTTGAGAGGGGCCTGGAACCTATCTCCCTCACTTCCCATTGACTTACATTATAAACTGGGTTTCAATTTACAACGGTTTCGATTTACAACCATTCCTTCTGGAACCTATCCCCGGCGTAAACTGAGGGCTACCTGTGTGTGTGTATATATATATATATATATATATATATATATATATATATATATATTATTATTTTTTTTAAATGTTAAGCATATTTACATATGCTGATGTGTAGGATCCCCCCTTGGCCCCCAACCTCCCTGATCCCCCCCAAACAGCTCTCTAACCCTCCCCCTCTGCCTTATTGGGAGCCATCTTGGGTACTGGCAGCTGTCTGCCAGTACCCAGTTTGGAATAAAATACAATTTTTTATTTTTATTTTTTTCTGTAGTGTAGCTTCCCCCTCCCAAAGACCAACCCCCCACCCCCTCCCAGATCCCTTAGATCAGTTTTTTATTCATTCCCTCCCCCCTTTCTCCCACTTATTGACTAACATTTTTCTGTAGTGTAGCGGTTCCCACCCGCTCCCTCCTTGTGCACGCGCCTGCCCCGCGCCCCCGTGCATGTGCGTCCATGGGCACCCCCAGCGACCCTGCAGTCGATCCCTCCCCCCTCTTATTTATAGGAACCATTGATGGCCGCCCACCTGCCTCCCAGACCGGCTCCCACCCACCAACAATACCGGCCATCGATGTCCGGTGCAGAAAGGGCCACAGAGGGGCCTGGGAGCCAGCAAGAAATTAAATAGTGCGTGCCCACTGCCCAGCCAAGGGAAATTGGGAATTGATACCTATATCTCAAAAACTAAAGATGTGTTACAGACGTGAAAATTGGTATTTAGATTCTCCTTGAAAAATATAGAAACATGTGTTTTACCATTTTCCCTAAATCCACTTTAGGGGGTCAAAGGGGGGGGGATGATTTATGAGGATACCTATATCTCAAAAACCGACGATGTTACACTTACAGACATGAAAATTGGTATTTCGATTCTCCTTGAAAAATAAAGAAACACATGTTTTACCATTTC
>NC_069499.1:557230482-557290482 GCF_027579735.1 Bombina bombina | reverse complement strand
TTTTACCTGTAAAAAAAGAAATACAACCCCCAACATTAAAACCCACCACCCACACACCCAACCCTACTCTAAAACCCACCCAAACCCCTCTTAAAAAAACCTAACACTTACCCCCTGAAGATCACCCTACCTTGAGACGTCTTCACCCAGCCGGGCACAAGTGGACCTCCAGACCGGCAGAAGTCTTCATCCTATCCGGGCAGATGAGGACATCCAGACTGGCAGAAGGCTTAATCCAGGAGGCATCTTCTATCTTCTTCCATCCGACGAGGAGCGGCTCCATCTTGAAGACATCCGACGCGGAGCATCCATCGACGAATGACGGTTCCTTTAAATGACGTCATCCAAGATGGCATCCCTTGAATTCCGATTGGCTGATAAAATTCTATCAGCCAATCGGAATTAAGGTAGGAAAAATCCTATTGGCTGATGCAATCAGCCAATCAGATTCAAGTTCAATCCGATTGGCTGATCCAATCAGCCAATAGGATTGACCTCGCATTCTATTGGCTTATCAGAACAGATCAGAACTTCAATCCGATTGGCTGATTGCATCAGCAAATTGGATTTTTCCTACCTTAATTCAGATTGGCTGATAGAATTCTATCAGCCAATCGGAATTCAAGGGACGCCATCTTGGATGACATCATTTAAAGGAACCGTCATTCGTCGTTTAGTCGTCGAGATCGATGGATGCTCCACGTCGGATGTCTTCAAGATGGAGCCGCTCCTCATCGGATGGAAGAAGACGGAATGGAAGAAGCCGGTCTGGATGTCCTCTTCTGCCCGGATAGGATGAAGAATTCTGCCGGTCTGGAGGTCCACTTGTGCCTGGCTGTGTGAAGACGTCTCAGGGTAGGGTGATCTTCAGGGGGTAAGTGTTAGTTTTTTTTAAGGGGGGTTTGGGTGGGTTTTAGAGTAGAGTTGGGTGTGTGGGTGGTGGGTTTTATTGTTGTGGGGGTTGTATTTCTTTTTTTACAGGTAAAAGCTGATTACTTTGGGGCAATGCCCAGCAAAAGGCCCTTTTAAGGGCAATTTGTAATTTAGTATAGGGTAGGGAATTTTATTATTTTGGGGGTATTTTTTATTTTATTAGGGGGCTTAGATTAGATGTAATTAGTTTAAAATTCTTGTAATTTTTTTTTATTTTCTGTAATTTAGTGTTTTTTTTTGTACTTTAGTTAATTTTAGTTAATTTTAGTTAATTGTAGGTAATTGTATTTAATTTATTTAATTGTAGTATAGTGTTAGATGTAATTGTAACTTAGGTTAGGATTTATTTTACAGGTAAATTTGAATTTATTTTAACTAGGTAGCTATTAAATAGTTAATAACTATTTTATAACTATTGTACCTCGTTAAAATAAATACAAAGTTGCCTATAAAATAAAAATAAACCCTAAAATAGCTACAATGTAATTATTAGTTATATTGTAGCTATCTTAGGGTTTATTTTACAGGTAAGTATTTAGTTTTAAATAGAAATTATTTAGTTAATAATAGTAATTTTATTTAGATTAATTTAAATAAAATTTAAATTAGGGGGGTGTTAGGGTTAGGGTTAGACTTAGGTTTAGGGGTTAATAACTTTAATGTAGGTGTAGGGGGGCAGGATAGGGGTTAATAAGTTTAATGTAGGGGGCGGCGGGGTCCGGGAGCGGTGGTTTAGGGGTTAAACATTTTATTTAGTTGCGGCGAGGTCCGGGAGCGGCGGTTTAGGGGTTAATACGTATAATATAGAGGGCGGCGGTTTAGTGGTTAATAAGTATAATGTAGGTGGCAGCGGTGTAGGGGGGCAGATTAGGGGTGTTTAGACTTGGGGTACATGTTAGGGGGTTAGGTGCAGATACTTCCCATAGGAATCAATGGGATATCGGGCAGCAGCGAACATGAGCTTTCGCTGCTGTCAGACTCCCATTGATACCTATGGCATCCGCTGCCTCCAGGGCGGCGGATTGAAAACCAGGTACGCTGGGCAGGAATAGTGGCGAGTGTACCTGGCTGTTCTTTGATAATTACCAAACATAGTCAGATTGTGCCGAACTTGCGTTCGGAACATCTGGAGTGATGTAAGCATCGATCTGTGTCGGACTGAGTACGGTGGATCGTATGTTACGTCACTAAATTCTACTTTTGCCGGTCTGTAGGGCTTGATAACTATGGCGAATCAGCCTCGCCACAAATACACTGCGGAATTCCAGCGTATTTGCGGTTGACGGCTTGATAAATAGAGGCTGATGAATCAATCACACATTCTGTAAAAAAGTGCTTCCTCAAATTACTCCTGAATCTACTACCCTTCAGCTTGAGATCATGACCCCTTGTTCTTGAATTTTTCTTTTTATGAAAAATACTCACAGCCTCAGCTTTACTCTAAGCCCCTTAATATATTTCAAAGTTGCTATCATATCACCTCTTTCCCTCTAAGCTATACATATTTAGGTCATTGAGCCTTTCATGGCAAGTTTTATTTTTTAGACCATGTACCATTTTAGGAAACCTCCTTTGCACAGATTCCAGTTTGTTTATATTCTTCTAAAGATATGGCCTCCACAACTGTACACAATACTGAAGATGAGGCCTAACTAGTGATCTGTAAAGTGGCATAAGTAATGTTTGGATTTGTATTTAAATAAAAAAAGGGAGAGAAAAGAAAATAGTATGCCCTATGCTATATATATATATAAAAATGCAGATTCTGTTGCAATTCATACATCTTGGTCAATAGAGCGACTGACTTCATACCCTGGTGAATCCTTGCAATTGCATAGTAGAACTGAGAATTTTGAGCCAGGGTTCCCTGGCCAACAAAGACATTTCCTCCAGTCCTGGCAGACACTGGGACAATTGTAGTGCAAAAAATTAGACATATGCTATTGTGGCTCCTGCTGTCTTGATGACTGCGGATGTTTTGACTGGCAGACCTGCAGCCATGGGAGGGCTGGGAATTTTAGGATTTGAGTAGATAAACATTTTGCTTATCTGTTAGAAACCGGCACATAAAGGGAGATTTCACTAAGCACAGGGAAACCCTTTACAAGAGGAGAAACAGATTGCTAGTAGCCCAAGGCACCAGTGTGATAACTACAAATTAGCTTTTGATCGTCAGATTACATTAGATAACTTCATACTAAATAGCATATTGGGATTTCCCAGTCTAATTAACACTTCTGCACTCACATTGGAATCTCTAGGCTTTTAGTGCTAAATGTGAAACAAAGACCAACAAAGAATATCTTATAATTCCATGTATTGGATTAATGGAAAAAGGAAATTGTTTTGTAGAACGAGCTCCAAAAGGAGAGGTGAGAAGTGCAGGGCATTTTTTTTTTTAAGTTTTCATATTGTCTTCTGTGATTTTGTTTAACATTATTTAAAGGGATATTGAATTCAAATTTAAAGGATTATAAAACTGTGCTATTTTCCGTTTGTTAAAACACCCGAATGGCTTTATAACTATAATAACAAAAAAACCATACTTACAGTTTTTTAAAAATGAAGCATCTAAGTTATATAAAATATACTTTTTTATTGCTAAAGTGACATAATGAATGACAGCCCACAGAAATGGACTGTCCAACACGCATATCATTAATCACACATTCTCTCCCCAGCGCATGCGCAGTTAGCACACGCGTGCACACCGTTATGCCTGAAGTCTCCTGCTAGGTCTTTGGAAGTAACTAGAACATGTGCCTTTATGATCTACAGTTTCACAGGCTTTACTCACTATCGTGGAATCCACTCCGGGCATGTGATGTAGGGGTAGCTGACGTAGCCATACCATGTCACAACTGCAATAGAAGTGCGCTTGAGAGGCACTAGGTTAGAGAGAAAACCCAGGTTTCCCACCATGATTAGACTGAGTCCCATGGTGGGTTGGGAAAGGGGCTAGATTTTAGAGGAAAATTAAAGGGATAGTAAAGTCCAAATTAAACTTTCATGATTCAGATAGGGCATGTAATTTTAAACAACTTTCTAATTTACTTTTATTATCAAATTTGCTTTTGCTAATTTCTAAACCCTTGAAGACCGCCTCTTATCTGAATGCATTTGACAGTTTTTAACAGCTAGAAGGCGTTGGTTCATGTGTTTCATATAGTTAACATTGTGCTTGTGCACATGGAGTTATTTAAGAGTCAACACTTATTGCCTGAAATGCAAGTCTGTCAAATGCAGAACTGGGGAATGGTAAATAAGGGGATTATCTATCTTTTTAAACAATAACATTGTTGGTGTTTACTATCCCTTTAAGGCGAACAGAGGCAAGCGTGAAACAAGAAGGTATCTGAGCATTTTCTCACACTATACTGAAGTCTGCATTGCTGAAGAAAAAAAAATGCCCTTCATATCCTTTTAAATTCCCCAGAAAATATTTAAAGGGACATTCTAATGCACAAATGGTAGGCTCTAAATCAAATGTCAAATGTTCTGTGTAAAAGTGTGCACGTGTCTGTAGCACTATTTGGCAGCAAGAGCACTAGATGGCAGCACTCCTGTCATGCAGTGCTTCAAGCATGTGCATGCTACACATATAGATTTCTCTTTAACAAAGAATAACATGAGAACAAAGCCAATTTGATAATAGAATTGAATTGGATTTTCTTTTAAATTGTATTCTATATTTGAATAATTTGTGGCAAATATTTGGGTTTCATGTCCCTTTTAAGGCGCGTTGTTGAAATATTACATATAAAATATTTGTTAAAATCTATTAAAATTATAAAAATTTAAATTGAGAAACCAAATACTTAAAGCTTCTAATACTTTCTATGCGACCTAAAAATAATGCGGTATAACGTGCCATCTGATGCAGTCGATACACATAAAATTGCTTATTGCATATTTATTGGTTGCTCGTGCAAACCAAATTACGGCTCAATGAAAATGAGCCCTCATTTAGCAATGAAACCTCCCCCCCCCCCATAAATACTTGCAGAAAAAAGGATCCTACATGACGTTTCAGGCAGTCACAAATTTTAACGTTTAGTCAGGTCTACCCTTTATTTGAATATCTAGACATTTGTATTTGCTTAAGAAAACAAGGATCTATGAGCCATGAAATTAGCAATACAAAATAGATCTAATGTGGTTGCTGCCAGGTGCTCAGTCATCTTTAGTTCTCAATACATTACATTAATTAGCTAGTTGATAGGACTGATAAGGAAACGCATATTTATAAAAACTAGGGTTGGGCGAATGTTTTGCAACATTCGGAAAATGAAACGAATTTTAACACATTTGTTTGTTTTGAATTTCAAATGTTTGTACAACATCCTAACATTCGTTTAATGTAATAGTATTTCTAATGCTTTCTTAAAATGTAATATTCCATTCAAATGTTTTCTAGTAATTCGATTCGAAATATGCAATATTCGAATTAGAAAAAATGGAATCTATATTTTTAGTAGTATTTCTAACGCTCTCTTTAAATGTAATATTTGAGTTATGCATAGGGTGACCATATTGCTGCTTTAAAAAGGGACACATATGAAAAATACGTATGTCAGCCCTGACATACAGTATGTATTTTTCATATGTGTCCCTTTTTAAAGCGGCAATATGGTCAACTAATTATGCGATATTCAAAATAGAAACATTCAAATTTGATATCTTTGTATCTATTATGTATCAATTTACTTATTTCCCTACTGCATAAACAATTGAACATCTGAATAGTATTTGTTAAATCAAATGTTACATTTGAAATTTCGAATGTGGATATTCGATCTAATAATGAACATTAAAAAAAAACAAAAAAAAAATCATTTAAAAACCATAAATAACATTTAATTACCAAATTTTTATGGATTTTCATTCTTTTCAACATTCGATTGTCCAAAACTAATGTCCACAGAACTATTCGTTCTACCAAACGAATTACACCACATTCGCTTATCCCTAATACACACACACACACACACACACACACACACACATAGATAGATAGATCTACACACACATGCATACACATATTTATAGAAACACACAGACATATGTATTGCTTCAGACTTGAAAAAGGAAGGAATACTTCTGAAAGCTTGTCAACTTATAAATGTATAGTTAGTCTAATAAAAAAGCATCATTGCTCAATGCAATACCTTTTTGTTATTTTGTTTATATATATATATATATATATATATATATATATAAACAAAGACTAGAATGTCTGATGACAAAAAGTGTCCCCAGACAAGCCCCAAAAGCGCTCACACTTACAGGAGTCCTAATTCTGTGGTATATTATTTCTATAAATATAATATAATAATTATTTCTATAATATATATACATCCACAGAAAACACTAAGCAGCCAGTCTCAAAAGGCTAAGATGAGTCCCTCAGACTTATCTAAAAGATAGTAGTACAAAAAATATAAGATGGCGCTATAAACAAGATGGCGCTATAAACAGCTCATATCCATGAGCTGGAAAATGTAAGTCTTACGATGTCCTTATAAGTGCTACTTATCACTAGCAAGGAATCAACAGCATATATAATGTTGCTAAAATGGAAACATATAATACATATGCTATTTTGTGTAAAACATATAGACACAACCATACAGTATAGGTACAAACAATAACAAGATTAAAGAGCATATAAAACATATATATGTGTGAAAAAAATATGTATATTGCAATTATTATATGAAAATTAAAATATAATAAAATATAATATAATGTAAAAAAGTCCTTTATGGACCCTTCTTAAAAGAGTTCTTAGTCCCAATGATAGAAAAACTTCCAGTAAATGGTATTCCTGCACCCAATCAAATGTGCACTTACTTCCAAGGACCTCAATCCATATGAGGTAAGTAGATGGTGTATAATCGATCGCCTCCCAGAGTATGGATCCAGTGATTTGTGTATTACACACAATCCTCAGGTATTGCTGTCTATTGATTTAGAAACTTCCAAACACCTCCAAACGCTCTACAATGATAACACCCTCAATATTCCAATAGTAGGTGGCTCCTCCTCAGTAAACGGCCAGGGTGACAGGAACAGTGGTTATTTATAGCATAAAGTAGATCCGCACTCACTGGACTTTGAAAAAACAAAACGTGGTTTATTGTTGTGACGTTTCAGAGATCAAACCGTCCCCTTCATCAGACCAGTGCGAGTGCGGATCTACTTAATACTATAAATAACCACTGTTCCTGTCACCCTGGCCGTTTACTGAGGAGGAGTCACCTACGATTGGAATATTGAGGGTGTTATCATTGGAGAGAGTTTGGAGGTGTTTGGAAGTTTCTAAATCAATAGACAGCAATACCTGAGGATTGTGTGTAATACACAAATTACTGGATCCATACTCTGGGAGGCGATCGATTTTACATGCATATATGTATATGTGTGTGTTTGTGTGTGTGTATGTATATATATATATATATATATATATATATATATATATATATATATATAAATCCAGACAAGATGCACTCCAGAAATCCCAATATTGATGCCCTGGGTGCTGCTTAAAATATCAATATATATCCACAACGAAAGAGCACTCCAAGGGTCTTGTTACAGAGATCACTTTATTTCTGTAAAATAGAAACAGAAATAAAGTGATATTGTAAACAATATTTTTATTGCAAACTCAGTATATTTTAAAGACCAAATTAGATATTTTTCAGCAAATATTTAAAATAAAAAAAAAAAAAAAATGCTGTTTAAGTATTCAAGCCCCTCATATTATTATTTAATTGGGCCACATTTTGCTTTTATTACAGCTTTAACTCTTAATGGACAAAAGTTTTTCCCGCTTTAGTGCTTAAATGATGCAGGCAATTTTGGAGGTTTTTTTAGGCCTGTGCAAACCCAGATTTTAGTGCGTAGCACTTTAACAATAAGACATCAGGCTCCCAAAAAAGTGCACAGGCCTAGCATTTTTACTCTGTATTGCTTTCACCATTATTATCTGCTTTCTTGTGCACCTATACAAATTATACACCATTTTTTTTTAACAGGCAAACAGGACTTTCTGATGATACTCTATATGGTATATATAAAATAAATTGAATGGGCTTTCGTAAACGTAAGTTCACTAATGTAGGCTGAAACTTATTTAACGGTCTCCTAGGCAGATACAATCTAGCAAAGCAGCAGGTTCAGGATGTACAATTTTAAAGAATTTTAAAAGAAGATATTATAATTCGTTTGCAAAGAAACATATGGTCGCCATCTTGTTTTTAGTTCATTTGAAAATTAAAAACAGTGCTTTCACAAACAATAGAAATAAATATGGTCAAAAACAATATCTAAAAGCAACCACATTGCGAAAAATGGTTCACAGTCTGCCCATCCTGAAAACCTAAAAGATGCATTCAGATGGTTTAGCTGTGGTGCAGATAAAACAGATTACAATAGCTTCCTATATGATTGTGTGATATCCTTTTAAAACCCAATTTAAAATACACCGGTGCTGTTAGTGAGAATCACAACAGTGTGAGTGTGACTTACAATAAAATATTAAAAATAAAAAAGCACCATTTGTAGATGTTGGTGTCCTGGAAGTATGCCCATCACATCAAGATACATATGAAATTCATAAGTTTAATGAGTGTTCAGGATGTATTCTGATACAATAGGTTAATGATATATGTCACCCATGTAAATGAGTATTTTGTTTGCTGAGTGAACAAAAAGGTTACATGAATAGAGCTTTCATGTAACCTCAAGATGTATGAATGGGCTACTGTATCAGTACATTTTGGGTAATCTCCAGGATCTTTTTCAAAAACCGGTACTTAATACACGAAAAAAATCCTTTTTGCAAGCTTTTTGGTCGAAAACATACTTGCGATGGCTTTTAACAAATGAAATAATAATGCTATGTGATTATTCAAGAAACTCTACAACCATTTTGGTGGGAAACTCAAAAGCTTTTTCTGGAGCA
This sequence comes from Bombina bombina, assembly GCF_027579735.1. Taxonomy (NCBI): domain Eukaryota; kingdom Metazoa; phylum Chordata; class Amphibia; order Anura; family Bombinatoridae; genus Bombina; species Bombina bombina. The sequence goes on along the minus strand of NC_069499.1, from coordinate 557,281,580 downwards.
AATTATTGATAGATTGTAATGGAGCCTAAAAGATATTTGAATAAACATGAATATTTAATTATTGCACAGTAATGGCAAATGGAAACGTTTGTACAAAAACAGTTATCTACACAGAAATTAGAACAGGTGGTGACTGCATTAATTGAAATGTAGGATATGGGGGATTATGTTGTTACATTGTATTGCAAAGCTATGTGCCATACTGGGGACAGTTTGGTATCTTTTTATACTGAATCATTAGGAAAGCAGATTTTAGAATGTAATTTAATCAGTCTTATAATAATTTTTTAGTTATTTTTCCTTGAAAATAAATTCTACAGATACAGTACGGATTACCTTATGCAGAAGACCAGTTAAAGGGAATTTGTTTTATAAAGGCATCAGAAAGAGACATTCTAATACAAAATCTGACCCTATATCTCTGTGGTTTACACCTACAAACAGGTTCAACACATTGGCTTCTGATTGGCACACAATACATTGCACATTCTTGTTGTGCTGTTAAGTAAATGAATAATATATATTATGCAAGCAGTAGTATTGTGTGCGCTACAATACTCCTGTCAAATAGTGCGGATGTGCAGTTTCTCTCATGTAATAGTTTTCTATAAAGGGCCACCACATTAAAGGGACACTCAGGTTTTATTAAATTTTCATGATTCAGATACAGTATGTAATTTTAAACAACTTTCCAATTTACTTCCATTAAAAAAAAGTGCACAGTCTTTTATATTTACACTTTTTTTTGAGTCACCAGCTCCTACTGAGCATGTGCAAGAACTCAGACTATACGTATATGCATTTGTGATTGGCTGATTGCTATCACATGGTACAAGAGGAGTGGAAATATACATAACTTTGAAATGTGTTAGAAAAGAATCTACTACTCATTTGAAATTCAGAGTAAATGCTATTGTATTGTCTTGTTATCTTGCATTTGTTGATTATGCAAATCTACTGTGTTTACTGGTCCTTTAAAAATTTTCATGTTGGATAATGTAAATGTACAAAGCCAATTGCTTTGCCAAAATTCATTTCAGGTAGTGAAGTGTTTCATTTATTTCTGTAACATTTTAAGTTGTATTTGAATCAACAATAGGAAGTAATAAAAGTTAAAGGGACATGAAACCTACATTTTTTTTCTTTCATGATTCTGATATAGCATCTGATTAAAAAAAAAACTTTCTAATTTACTTCTGTTATCTAATTTGTTTTGTTCTCTTGGTATTCTTTATTGAAAAGGATACCTAGGTAGGCTCAGGAGCTGCTGATTGGTAGCGGTACATATATGCCTCATGTTATTGGCTCACCCAATGTGTTAACTAGCTCCCAGTAGTGCTTAACTGCTTCTTTAGCAAAGGATACCAAGATAATGAAACAAATGAGATAATATAAGTAATTGGAAAGTTGTTTAAAATTGCATGTCACTTTAATGCCAACATTTTTAAAAGGGTGTGTTAAAATACCTTGGTTAAACATTTAACCCATCAAGCTGGTAATACCTTATGTAGCTTCACTAATTAAGCGAGGCCAAGCGCAGTATAACGATCCGTGCATTAACAGTTGCTCCACTTATAATCTAGTCCAGAGAGGTCCAGGATCAGTAATGCAAAAATGGTAACAAATCTGAGAATGTCATTTTTGTGTTAGAATTCCCCTTTAAGACAGCTATCTTCACTATATTCAGTGGAATTATTATGTCAGCAAATGCATCTAAAAACATAATAACCTAGAGAGACAACAAGCTTGCGTCCATTTTAGTGATCATCTCTGTACATGAGATAAAAAATGTAATATCTAGATGTTTCTACTGATCATTTTTAATTAATCTGAGTTCTGTGTATAATCATTTGTTTTTATCCTTGTATTATGCACATAAGTGGAATTCTGGAATAAAGAAATGTTTTAATACAAATATTGTAATCCAGTAGGGGTTAATAAATGCAATTGGGTGGCTTTTAACAATATCTGTTTTACTCCCTTATAGCGTGTGTTTATTCTGTATATTAATTGTTTGCTGCATGTTTCAAGCAGAAAATGCTTGTAATATGCAGAAAGATAAATATAGTAGAGTTACTTATGCACTTTATATCTCACTAGTCAGATGTTGTATAGAATATCAATTACTTTTCTTGATAGCTTCTGAAGGACCTTCATACATTAGAAAACTTAGACTATATTAGGGGGTTTAATAAGGTATTTTCATATAAAAGACAAGCAAAAACAAGACTGAATTGAAGTTGGAGGACAAAAGATTCTGAAACAGTTTGGGAAAGTATACGTTTATTATGGAATAGGTAGTTGGAAAGTGGTATAGGCTTCCAAAGGAGTAGGTAAAGCTGCATACAGTAATGACTTCTGTAATGTCAGGGACATTGAGAGTTAAATATATTTACAATGCTCTCCGTATTCAGTGTTGCACTAGCAGCTCTTGTTCAACGCCGCCCCCTGCAGATTTGCGGCCAATCGGCCGCCATCAGGGGGGTGTCAATCAACGCGATTGTACTCGATCAGGTTGAATTGCGGCAATGTCTGTTCGCCTCCTCAGAGCAGGTGGACAGGTTATGGAGCAGCGGTCTTTAGACCACTGCTTTATAACTGGTGTTTCTGGCGAGCCTGCATCCCATAGGTTGTCTGTTACCTAGCAGTCCTGTAGGATGTCTACCATTCTGTGTCCCATGAGATGTTTGTTATGGTTTATCTCATGGAGCCTATTAGTCCTGCTTGCATGTTATGTCTGCCATTTTACTATGTCATGTTGTTTTCGGACTTCCTTTCTGCAACTCATTGCAGCAAACTCTGAATGTACTTTGTTATCTGTCAGTCTGCCATAGTTGTTTTGTCTTTGTACAGCTAACTCTACATGATGTAATATGATGTCGGTCACGCTTACCTTATGTATCCGTCAGTCTCACTCTCTGCATGTATGTATGTATGTATTGGGTACTTGTAATGCACGGCTAATCACCCGTAAGGGTCTCAAGGCGCTGCTCATTTTATCGACCTCGGAAGGATGAAAGGCTGAGTGGACCTTGCCGGGGATCGAACCTGCAACCCTTGGGCTGCTACAGAGCTCAGCCACAGTGCCTTAGCATGCTGAGCTATCTGTCCGGCATGGCATGCATCGTAAGGACAGTAAGTCATGCTGAATCTTATGTATTTTGTAATATTGCCAGTCTATTTTTGTTTGGCTGTGCATTGTATATCTCTCTGAATTATTCTGTTACTCAGTGGTTAACTGTCAGATATTGCCATCTCCTATGCCCTCTGCCATTTTTACTGTTCTGATCCTATGCGCTATTTTGCTCTTCGCAACTAATGCTTTTTCTGACAGACTCTACCTCTGCATTCCGATACTTGTTATCACTATACTAACCTGTTGATTAGTTCCTTACTCCAGGGCATGCCAAATTCCAGGATCCATGTTGAATTTTATTTCTACTTTTTATCTTTTTTTATCTTAAAGAGATATGAATCCCAAACATTTTCTTTCATGCAATTTTAAGCAACTTTCTAATTTACATCTAATTCTGGCGCACTATATGGCAGCAGTTTTGCAAGAGTGCTAGAGGGTGGCACCTGCCATGTAGTGCTCCAGATGCCTACCTAAGTATTTTTGCAACAAAAAATATAATGGGAACAAAGCACATTTAATAATGGAAGGAAGGCAATTGGAAACTTTTTAAAAACTTTATGATCTGTCTGAACCACAAAAGAAAATAGTTTAGGGTTCATATCCCTTTATATATATAGTTATATTAAAACCTGTGCTGTTGATGCCCTTATAGGTTTGTATCAGAAATAGTTGTCAAATACTGTGGTTGCTTCAGACACTAGTCAGAAGTATCCCCATTAGTGTATATAGGAAGTTCCATTCACATTTAATGAACAACTTTCCCAGATTAGTGGGCTGTGTGTTATATCATGCAGACCAGATTATTATGCTTTTTGTAGATGCTCCTATGCATAAAAGTAAACACTTTTTGTTTTCAGTTGCAGTAAAAAAAAAAAAAATAGATGGCCATGCTGCTAATAGTGTTTTATTTCAGGTGGAAATGTGTGTCTTGGGGCTATAAAAAAAATGTACAATTTTAGACTCAAACATCCCATGGAGCTAGTGGAAATCCAATTTATAGAATGCATAATCCATCTGATGTCCAAATTATGCAAAACTCATCCTCATTAGTCTACATTGTTTGCAGCAGAACCATTTTTATGCCTAGAGGCATTTTAGTTTATGTTCAGATAATGTCTTTACTTTCCAGGAGTACAGTCTATCGCTTTTCAGTTGCACAGTTCTCCAGTCTTGTAGATATATTTATTCCATTTCTATAAGACATCCTTTTAGTGTAATTTAAAGCCAATTACTCACTAAGGGTAAAGTATACTTTTCTTAAGGTACCATTACTGAATATGCAAGGTTACAAGAGTTATGTACGGCTTTGTTCCATAAAGCATAATGAAGACTGTTATTGTAAATTTGGGGGAGTCACTAATTTCTCTCAGCAAAATTTCAAATATCAGGCCAGATCCCTAATGACTATGAATAAAAATATGGGTGACTTTCAGAGTGTCTGGCATTTTTTGTTGAAGGGTAAACCTAGGTGTGCTCAGGGGCAGCAATGCACTACTGGAATCTAGCTGGACACATCAGGTGAGCCAATGATGAGGCATGTATGTGCTGCTACCAATCACCAGCTAGCTCCCAGAAGTGTATTGCTGCTGCATTTAGTAATAGAAGTGAATTGCAATGTTGCATGCCGTTTCTGAATCATTAAAGTTTAATTTTGACTTTCCTGTTCCTTTAAAGAGTTAAAAATCTAAGGTTAGTCAAGTAATTACCTTGACATGGTACTCACATGTGACACCAAAAAACAGTTGAGGGATCGGAAAATGTAGAGAGTATTTGTTCAAGCAGCTTTATTGTTGTGCATTAATTTGCTAGCATGCTGAACGACAGAGTTAAAGTGAATGTCAAGTTTGATGAATCAGTGCCCGGTTTTTAAAAACCCTATTAAAAACAGGGGCACTTTCATTCATCAAACTTTACATTTCACTCGTTTTGTTAAAATACCTACCTTTTAATCTTGAAAGCCACTCCAGCGCTTCCCCAGCCCGTCACAAGCCTCTTCATATGTCAAAAATGACGAATCCGGTTTCCTCAAATCACAACGTTGCCTCAGGCAATGATTCCCCTGGGGGGGAAGCCGTGATTCATCAAACTTGACATTCACTTTAAAGGCTAATTGTAACAATTTTTTTACAAAGAACAGTCATAATTGCGTACACTTGCATGCGCACACACATATATATGTGTGTATGTATATATATATATATATATATACATACATACAGTATATATATATATATATATATATATATATATACATACACACACACACACACGCATATACACAGTGCACACAAACACACATTTACACACATACAAGTTAAAAATGGCTTAAACCCAGGGTGATACGTGTGGTTAGTCTCCACTGATCAATCAAATAAGGAGTCACATCTAGATTGTAGCTAATGCCAAGTAGCGAAACAGCTAATGCTAACTAATATCCAAAATAAATAGGTTAAATAGTGAGTAGCAAAACCAATATACTATAGCTTAGCTAATAAAAAGTTTGTTCCTACTGGGTTTAAGCTATTTTTAATGTGCGTGTGTGTGCAAGTATACGCAATTATGACTGATTTTTATGATTATTTCTTTAATAAAGTTATTTTGATATGAATGTTTGGATTGTTTCCAACTCTATACATTTGTATCAATTGTCTAAACTAGAGTAAGGCTCAACATTTGTTGCACTTTTTGTAAAAAAAATACTCACATGTTACAACCATAAGTATGTGGGGCATGATCACTGATGATATTATATGCTCTTTATGTCTCCCAAAATAAATCAAATAAGTTGGGAATCAACCATAAAAACTATGCCTTTTTTCTACTTTCAGTGATTTTCATGCTAATGGAAAACACCTCTAAGCATTTACTCCTGTTTTGGAGATGGTCTGTCAACTCATGCATACCCCTATACCGGTCATGTGATCTTCAGTATAATCAGGTAGCCATGCATAATTACAGTAGAGCTCAGGCACTTCCTTCTTCCCAGAAGCGTTTATTCGGCGTTGGCACACTGAGGAGGTTAGCCACGTCACCTGTGCTTGAGACCCACCTCTGTTGAAGTGGTATACAAACAAGCAATGAAAAAAGCATACTGCACACTCAGTATAAAGCCAATATTCAAACTGCTGAGAGTAAAATTAAAAATCTTTATTGTACCATAATGTTTTTTTTTATTTTACTCTCGGCTTTATACGGAGTGCAAAGTATTCTTTTTTTCTTTATTTATCAGGTAGTCAGACACCAGTCTCCAGTTCTTCTTTTATGCATTGTGTTTTAGCCAAAGATAACAAGAATACTTTGCCAAAATAAGCTTAATAACCCCTCTCTGTAATCATTGTTTTCTACTTAGGTGCAAGATGGTACAAACACCCCAAAAATGCAAATGTATCCTAGATTTTTTTTAATTTTACAGTGGAACTGTAAAATGTATATTTTAATATTTAGTATGCTATAACTGCTGTAAAAATAGTTGAATAAAAGGTATCATCTGTGTTGGTAGGTCGTGGGAAAAAAGCACTTAAAGGGATGGTAAACGATCACTATTCAAGATTACATATGTATATTCATTTACATATCCTTATGACAGTCACATCATACTTTAAAAAAATAAAAATAATAACTTTTCTAGTTTTAACATTTTTTCTTTGCAAGTGCATTTGAAGTATAGCACAAGCAGAGTTGGCAGCTGTAATGATAATGATGTCTCCAAGAATCTAATGTCAACCATACTTTAGATAAGTCTTATTGTTCAGAAGAGCAGCCATTGTTGATAATCTTCCCAGACATGGGACAGAAATAATTTTGCTCTGGAGCACAAATGTCGACAACCTTAGATAAAGTTATCAATTGGAAGAGTCATGTTATGGATAATAATACATTCTAGCCCGTTTTGGGATAAGTCACAAATTAGAATCTGATCCAAAAACTTGTGAAGATGCCAGTAGACAAAATTCCAGCAGATATCTTTTGAGCTGATTTGAGATTTACACTGATACATTTTTAACAAGATTTGAAGAATGTGATAATGACAATATGGCGGCAATGCCAGATTCCATTGTAAGGGACTAATGCAGAGGCCCCAGATAAGCAACAGACAAAAAAAAAATAAGTTGAGTGGGCAAAAATTCACCTCAAATTATTAACTGCAGGTCATCTTACAAACAAAAATAGTGCCATAAGATTATCTCGAAAGAGCATATATAATATATAAGGAAAATATAAACACATTCGTCTAGATTTAGAGTTCTGCGTTAGCCGTCCAAACCAGCGTTAAGGGGTCCTAACGCTGGTTTTGGCCGCCCGCTGGTATTTAGAGTCAGTCAGAAAGGGTATAACGCTCACTTTCCAGCCGCGACTTTTCCGTACCGCATATCCCCTTACGCCAATTGCGTATCCTATCTTTTCAATGGGATCTTCCTAAAGCTGGTATTTAGAGTCTTGGCTGAAGTGAGCGTTAGAACTCTAACGACAAAACTCCAGCCGCAGAAAAAAGTCAGGAGTTAAGAGCTTTATGGGCTAACACCGGTTCATAAAGCTCTTAACTACTGTGCTCTAAAGTACACTAACACCCATAAACTACCTATGCACCCCTAAACCGAGGTCCCCCCACATCGCCGCCACTATAATTAAATTTTTTAACCCCTAATCTGCCGCCCGCACTCCGCCGCAACCTACATTATCCCTATGTACCCCTAATCTGCTGCCCCTAACATCGCCGACCATCGCCGACCCCTATATTATATTTATTAACCCCTAATCTGTCCCCCCCAATGTCGCCGCTACCTACCTACACTTATTAACCCCTAATCTACCGACCGGACCTTGCTGCTACTATAATAAATATATTAACCCCTAAAGCTAAGTCTAACCCTAACCCTAACACTCCCCTAAATTAAATATAATTTTAATCTAACGAAATAAAATAAATCTTATTAAATAAAGTATTCCTATTTAAAGCTAAATACTTACCTGTAAAATAAACCCTAATACAGCTACAAACAAATAATTATATTGTAGCTATTTTAGGATTTATATTTATTTTACAGGCAACTTTGTATTTATTTTAACTAGGTAGAATAGCTATTAAATAGTTAATAACTATTTAATAGCTACCTAGTTAAAATAATTACAAAATTACCTGTAAAATAAATCCTAACCTAAGTTACAATTAAACCTAACACTACACTATCAATAAATTAATTAAATAAACTACCTACAATTATCTACAATTAAATCAACTAAACTAAAAAAAAAACAAAACACTAAATTACAAAAAATAAAAAAAGATTACAAGAATTTTAAACTAATTACACCTAATCTAAGCCCCCTAAAAAAATAAGAAAGCCCCCCAAAATAAAAAAATGCCCTACCCTATTCTAAAATAAAAAGTTAGTAGCTCTTTTACCTTACCAGCCCTTAAAAGGGCCTTTTGCGGGGCATGCCCCAAAGAAAACATCTCTTTTGCATTTTAAAAAAACATACAATACCCCCCCCAACATTACAACCCACCACCCACATACCCCTAATCTAACCCAAACCCCCCTTAAAAAAACCTAACACTAAGCCCCTGAAGATCTCCCTACCTTATCTTCACCACGCCGGGTATCACCGATCTGTCCAGAAGAGGGTCCGAAGTCTTCATCCTATCCAGCAAGAAGAGGTCCAGAAGAGGCTCCGAAGTCTTCATCCTATCTGGCAAGAAGAGGACATCTGGACCGGTAGACATCTTCATCCAAGCGGCGTCTTCTATCTTCATCCATCCGGCGCGGAGCGGGACCATCTTGAAGCAGCCGACGCGGATCCATCCTCTTCTTCCGGCGACTCCCGACGAATGAAGGTTCCTTTAAGGGACGTCATCCAAGATGGCATCCCTCGAATTCCGATTGGCTATTGGCTGTTCCGATCAGCCAATCGGAATTAAGGTAGGAAAAATCTGATTGGCTGATTGAATCAGCCAATCAGATTCAAGTTCAATCGGATTGGCTGATTGAATCAGCCAATCAGATTGAGCTCGCATTCTATTGGCTGATCGGAACAGCCAATAGAATGCGAGCTCAATCTGATTGGCTGATTGGATCAGCCAATCCGATTGAACTTGAATCTGATTGGCTGATTCAATCAGCCAATCAGATTTTTCCTACCTTAATTCCGATTAGCTGATAGAATCCTCTCAGCCAATCGGAATTCGAGGGACGTCATCTTGGATGACGTCCCTTAAAGGAACCTTCATTCTTCGGGAGCCGCCGGAAGAAGAGGATGGATCCACGTCGGCTGCTTCAAGATGGTCCCGCTCCGCGCCTGATGGATGAAGATAGAAGACGCCGCCTGGATGAAGATGTCTACCGGTCCGGATGTCCTCTTCTTGCCGGATAGGATGAAGATTTCGGAGCCTCTTCTGGACGGATCGGTGATACCCGGCGTGGTGAAGATAAGGTAAGGAGATCTTCAGGGGCTTAGTGTTAGGTTTTTTTAAGGGGGGTTTGGGTTAGATTAGGGGTATGTGGGTGGTGGGTTGTAATGTTGGGGGGGGGATATTGTATGTTTTTTTAAAATGCAATAGAGCTTTTTTCTTTGGGGCATGCCCTGCAAAAGGTCCTTTTAAGGGCTGGTAAGGTAAAAGAGCTGTTAGAATAGGGTAGGGCATTTTTTAATTTGGGGGGGCTTTGTTATATTTTTAGGTTGCTTAGAGTAGGTGTAATTAGTTTAAAATTCTTGTAATCTTTTTTTATTTTTTGTAATTTAGTGGTTTTTTTTGTAATTTAGTTTAGTTGATTTAATTGTAGATAATTGTAGGTAGTTTATTTAATTAATTTTTTGATAGTGTAGTGTTAGGTTTAATTGTAACTTAAGTTAGGATTTATTTTACAGGTAATTTTGTATTTCTTTTAGCTAGGTAGTTATTAAATAGTTATTAACTATTTAATAGCTATTGTACCTGGTTAAAATAAATACAAAGTTGCCTGTAAAATAAATATAAATCCTAAAATAGCTACAATATAATTATTCGTTATATTGTAGCTATATTAGGTTTTATTTTACAGGTAAGTATTTAGCTTTAAATAGGAATAATTTATTTAATAAGATTTATTTTATTTCGTTAGATTTAAATTATATTTAACTTAGGGGGGTGTTAGGGTTAGCCTTAGCTTTAGGGGTTAATACATTTATCATAGTAGCGGTGAGGTCCGGTCAGCAGATTAGGGGTTAATAAGTGTAGGTAGGTAGCGGCGACGTTGGGGGGGGGGGTAGATTAGGGGTTAATAAATATAATATAGGGGTCGGCGATGTATGTTAGGGGCAGCAGATTAGGGGTACATAGCTATAATGTAGGTTGCGGCGGTGTACGGAGTGGCAGATTAGGGGTTAATAATAATATGCAGGCCAGGGTCAGCAATAGCGGGGGCAGCAGATTAGGGGTTAATAAGTGTAAGGTTAGGGGTGTTTAGACTCGGGGTTCGTGTTAGGTGCAGACTTAGGAAGTGTTTCCCCATAGGAAACAATGGGGCTGCGTTAGGAGCTGAACGCTGCTTTTTTGCAGGTGTTAGGTTTTTTCCAAGGTCAAACTGCCCCATTGTTTCCTATGGGGGAATCATGCATGAGCACGTTTTTGAAGCTGGTCGCGTCCGTAAGCAACGCTGGTATTGAGAGTTGAAGTGGCGGTAAATTATGCTCTACGCTCCCTTTTTGGAGCCTAACGCAGCCCTTCAGAGAACTCTAAATACCAGCGTTGTTTAAAAGGTGCGGGGGAAAACAAACATGCGTAGCTAACGCACCCCTTTGGCCGCAAAACTCTAAATCTAGCCGATTGTAATTACAAAATATTAATGTTTCTGGCAATACTGAGAGCTTGACAGAGTATGGAACAGGAGCGATGTGGGATCAGTAGTGTAGTTACTGTCAAAAATGGGAAAGGTTGCTCATCACTTGTGCTCAAGAAGTTAGCAATGCCATTGGGATATCTGCACAGGTTAATGAAAGAAAAATATTTTGTCTACAAATACTAACCAAAATGCCATCTTATTTGACCATTACCCTGATAATACAGCCTTAAAAGGACATAATGATAAAAAAAAGCTTTAACGCTTTAATTATCCTAGTTATAGTAGTATCAGATGATATAATTCCACCATCTCAGAGGTTAGAAGCAGTGTTCTTACACATGAGATCCTGCACAGCAAAGGCTCCAAGCTGCAGCTACAATGGAGCCTACAAGTCTTGCTCAGTTTAGGTTTGGCTATGCATTGCCGCCTCAAAGCTGACTTTTGCTTTGTGTTTAACCCCGTTGTGGGCTTAGTTATATATGAACAATTAGTTCAGTAATCATATTTTGTAATGCATTAAAGCTTTTTCTTTTTGTGCTTTTATGTTGCAAGATGTATAATTATAAAATAATGGTGGTTAAAGATGCTACATGCTATTCTTCATGGATACAGAAAGTATCAGTTACAGCTAGACAATGGTGGCAAGATGGATTCTGTAGTGTATTGTATTGTCAAGGTTTATGGAATATGTTCAAAAAACAAAACATGCCGGCACAGCAAGGCTTAAAGGGACTGCAGAATTCTTATTGTTTTTAAAAAAAACAGATAATCCCTTTATTAACCATTCCACAGTTTTGGATAAACGACACAGTTATATTAATATACTTTTTACCTCTTAAAATGTTATTGTATCTAAGCCTCTGCAGACTGACCCTTATTTCAGTTATTTTGACAGACTTGCATTTAAGCCAATTAGTGCTGTCTCATAAGTAACTCAAAGTGAAAGAGCACAATATTATCTATATTAATAGCATATGAGCCTAGCTAGGTTTAGCTTTAAACAAAGAATACCAAAAGAATAAAGCAAATTTGATGATAAAAGTAAATTGGAAAGTTGTTTAAAATGTCATGCCCTATCTGAATCATGAAAGTTTAATTTTGACTAGACTGTCCCTTTAAAGTCTAATTTGACAAGTGTATTCTCATCTTCATGAACAGCAGATGCAAAAGTCTTAACTTCAGACTTGGATCAAAGAGAAAAGGGGCACCTCATTGTTTTAAATTGTGTATTTATCACTAATTGCCACCAGCATATCCAGCTGATTGTGCGCCACCTTTCTAGGGTCTTTTTCCTTAGACCTTAGCATATCTCTTAACTTCAGATTTACAGATTTATGCAAGGCAACACTGTGAATCCCTGAATACTTTAGTGGTTACATACTAGATTTTATCAGTATTGCAGTGTGGCAAAATTATGTTTTGTTTATTATTTTTTATATTGCATATCTGTTTGTTTATATTCACATCAAGTATGTGCCAAGCAACAAATAATATTTAGTGTATTCTGGCAACCACTAAAAAATTCTTTTCATGTCAGTATATCTTGCAGTCTGTACAGTACCTGTCCATCTGCCTTGGCCCCCAGTTCAGATATATTTAATTTCCATCTAAAAAAAATCATATAAACGTTCACAGGATTTTGGCTTTGTTTTCTAAGATATTTAAATCCATTGGAATAACCATAAGCCGAGAACACAATAATTATGTGTCATCAACAGTGTTTTGCCTGGCTATGTTTAGTTAAACATGAAAACATTTGAGTTAAGGACATTATTGTGGAGACATTGATCTTTATGGAGTTGTTTTGTGCTTTTCACAGGACTTCATACAACTAAATTATAAGGAGAAAACCACAGGATCCTAGAAAAATTAATACATTATTGTGTCCAAAGTAAGCTAATTTTTAATAATAAAAAAATATAGCTGCATAGTTGGAACAGGTGTCACGCTGCGCCGCTCTAGCCATTGCTAGGGGTGCGGCGCAACCTTTATGCTCGTTGCCTAGGGAGGAGTCGGCTCCTCTCTGCGTGCAGCGGTGACGTCATCGCCACGCGCTTTCTCCCTCAGAAGCCGGTTAGGATCTCCTGTGGCGCGAATCCTGTGCCTATGTAAGTAACTCAGTCATAACTATCACTGCCCAAGTATAGGTGTTACTTATTGTTCTCCTGGGTTGTGCTTATTTGTATGCTGGACTGTTATACTTTTGCTGAACCTTGCCTGTCTGACCACTCTGCCTATTTAACCCTTAAATTGCTGGATTGATATACTGCTGCTGAACCTTGCTTGTCTTACCACTCTGCCTGTTTAACCCTTAACTGCTGGATTGATTTACTGTTGCCAAACCCTGGCTGCCTGACCATCCTAGTGGTTTACCTCTGGACTGCCTTACTGTTGCCGATCCCTGCCTGCCTGACCATCCTAGTGGTTGACCTCGGGACTGCCTTACTGTTGCCGATCCCTGCCTGCCTGACCATCCTAGTGGTTTACTCCTGAACTACCTTTTTATGGTTTCCTGTCTGTTGCTGCCAAGGACTGTCCTGCCTTTGGTAAGTGCCACTTATCTCATCTTGCAAACCTTCTCTGCTATGGAATATTCCATATCATTCCGGCTTGACGCCGGGATAACAAGACTAAAGAGGAGTATATCACAAGCATTACATTATAGTTGGGACATGGAGCCAGATGAGGTGGCACAAGCAGTTTATCTACAGGGATAGATGTTGGGAACCGATACCACACAGTTGCAGAATATGGATTCCAAGTTAGAGGTTATTATCGCTCATCTCTCCTTACTAGTTACAGCGAGGAATACCGCTCAACTCTCCTTACTAGTTACCGCGAGGAATACCGCTCCTGTTGTTGTACTGCCAGTCTCTACTCCTAATACTACGGCTTCTTCCTCTGCTTCTGGAAGTATACCCCGGATACCATTGCCTGACAGGTATGAAGGTACTACAGATTGCAGGGGTTTTCTTAACCAATGCTGCAGGCTGCACTTCTGCAATGATCCTCACACCTTTCAGTCAAGGGTCACCTTTATCATTTCCTTACTGAAAGACAAGGCCCTAGCCTGGGTCTCTCCGCTTTTGGAACAGAACGCTCCACTCCTGCATGATGCTGATTTCATTTCTGCATTATCTTCTGTGTTTGGGACTTCTGGCTGTACCTCTGCTGCAGAATTTTCTCTCCTGGATCTCTGCCAGGGCAATAGAACTGTGGCACAATTTGCCATCGAGTTTCACACCTTGGCACTTGAAACCAATTGGGATGGCATTGCTCTCAAGGCAGCCTTTAGGAGAGGTCTGCATGAACGCATCAAAGATGAACTCACTTATCGTGATGTTCCTTCTTCTTTGGATGACTTTATATTGCTTTGTATCAGTCTGGACTCCTCCAGGAGAGACAACCCGAAAGAGACAGAACCAGGAAGCTGCTTCCCTCCCATCCTCCTATGCGTCCAGCTTCAGCAGTATCCTCTACCCCTTCAACAGCTCCGGTTACCCCAGTAGAGGAACCCATGGACCTCCCCTCCTTTAAACCTTCAGAATCTGAAAGACAGAGAAGAAGGAGATTGAGACTATGCTAGGACTGTGACATTCGGCTGGGAAAAGCCAATGCTTAGGGGATAACTCTGGGGTACCTCTAAGCATGATCACTACTAAATCCCTCATTCCACTCAGATTCTGGTACCTGTAACCCTTACCTTTCTTCAGAATACAGTCCACACTCAAGCCTTCATTGATTCAGGGGCAGCTGGAAAAACTTTCTGGATCACTGTTTTATGATGCAAGCTGGCTTGCCTCTTCTGCAGAAAAGACATTGTCTCAAAATATTTACTCTGGATGGCACCCCCCTTGGTTCAGGGTTGATTCATTTTGAGTCAGCACCCCTGACAATGACTGTGGGAGTCCTTCATACCGAACAGCTGCAGTTCGAGGTCATTCATTCCCCAGCACGTCATCCTTGGTCTTCCTTGGCTTCGGGTACACAATCCACAGTTCGACTGGGTTAAAGGACAACTGGCCTCCTGGGGTACCTCCTGTTTCCACTCCTGCCTTGCTAAAGTCACTCCTCTGCCCCATAGCCAGTATATAGACTCCACCAAACCTTCCTGCAGTATATGCAGACTTTGCAGATGTGTTTGAGAAAAAAGCAGCTGACGTGCTGCAACCCCACCGTCCTTATGACTGCAAGATCAACCTCTTTCCCGGAACCCCACTTCCTAAAGGGAGGACTTATCCTCTCTCCAAAGCCAAATCCATGGAGGAGTAGATACAAGAGAACCTAGCTAAAGGTTTCATTCACCCTTCCTCCTCTCCTGCTGGGGCAGGCTTCTTTTTTGTCAGTAAAAAGGATGGTGGGCTCAGACCCTGCATCGACTACAGGGCCTTGAACAACATTGCTACCCCATTCCTTTGATCACCAAACTGTATGACTCACTCCAGGATGCTCGCTTCTTCACCAAGCTGGATTTACGTGGGTCATACAATCTGATTAGTATCTTTCCAGGCCACGAATGGAAGACCGCCTTCAACACATGATCTGGGCATTAGGAATACCTTGTAATGCCCTTTAGGTTGTGTAATGCCCCAGCAGTCTTCCAGGCATTTGTCAACAATGTCTTCTGTGACCACCAGTGGTACGACTTCATGGCATTCCTGTGAATATTGTTTCCGACAGAGGTCCACAGTTTGTTTCCACCTTTTGGAGAGCCTTTTGTAAGCTGATTGAAACCACTGTTTCCTTGTCTTCTGGCTACAATCCTCAGACCAATGGACTAACTGAGAGAGTAAACCAGGATCTTGAAGCCTACCTTAGAGCCTTTGTCAACGCTCGCCATACCAACTGTTCTGAGTTGTTACCCCTAGCTGAGCTCGCAAGAAACACTCATTGGCTCTCTTCTCTTCAAAGTTCTCCATTTCAAGCCGCAGCAGGGTATCAGCCTTGTGTCTTCCCTCTTTCAGCTCAGTCCACTGGGGTTCCTGCTGCACACTGACACGTTACGAAACTCACCACTCATTGGCAACGTATTCGCTCTCAGCTACATTCAGCTGTCTCTAGATATAAGAAGTTTGCTTATCGTCATAGAGCTTCTGTACGTGCCATCCCAGTGGGTGAATGTGTTTGGGTCTCTACTCGTCATATTCGTCTCTACGTCAACCCTGTCACAAATCGGGGCCTAGGTTTATCTCCTTCCTTATAAAGTCCTGAAAAGACCATCTCCTGTTGCCTAGAAAGTGGCCTTGCCCAAAACCCTGCGTATACACCTTGTCTTCCACATCTCACTACTCAAGCCTTATATCAAGAATAGATATACCCAGCTCCAAGCTCCTCCTCCTCCGCTCCTGGTCCGTGGTGACCCTGAATATGAGGTAGCTAAGATCCTGGACTCCATTGTAAGGGTTTCTCTGTGGCAGATCTTTCCTGGGTTCCTGCCCGTGATGTGCATGCTCCATCTTTGGTCTCTAGATTCCATGCTACTCAACCTTTGAGACAAACTCTGGTTCCCGGAGGGTACCCTTGATAAGGGGGCTATGTCACGCCGCACCGCTCCAGTCGTTGCTCTCTCTCTCACTCTCTCTCTCTCACTCTCTCTCACTCTCTCTCTCACTCTCTCTCTCACTCTCTCTCTCACTCTCTCTCTCACTCTCTCTCTCACTCTCTCTCTCACTCTCTCTCTCACTCTCTCTCACTCTCTCTCTCACTCTCTCTCACTCTCTCTCACTCTCTCTCTCACTCTCTCTCTCACTCTCTCTCTCACTCTCTCTCTCACTCTCTCTCTCTCTCTCTCTCTCTCTCTCACTCTCTCTCTCTCTCACTCTCTCTCTCACTCTCTCTCTCACACTCTCTCTCTCTCTCTCTCACTCTCTCACTCTCTCTCTCACTCTCTCTCACTCTCTCTCACTCTCTCTCTCTCTCTCTCTCTCTCTCTCTCTTACTCTCTCTCTCTCTCTCTCTCACTCACTCTCTCACTCACTCTCTCTCTCTCTCACTCTCTCTCTCTCTCACTCTCTCTCTCTCTCACTCTCTCTCTCTCTCACTCTCTCACTCTCTCTCTCACTCTCTCTCTCTCTCTCACTCTCTCTATTACTCTCTCTCTCACTCGTCACGCGACTACTCGCGCCGGTGTGTATTGATCTCGCGCTGCGATGGTGCGCATGCGGCCAAGTTAGGTGTCTATTCATCTGGCGCTGCGTGCGGGCAAGTTCTGTATGAGGGTGCGCGGGCGGCCAAGTTAATAATAGGCTGTGTGAGGGTGCGCGGGCAGCCAAGTTAATTTTTGTGGGTATAATAGGCTGTGTGTGGGTGCGAGGGTGCAGGTTTGTTTGTTAAGGGTTGCTGTGTGTGGGTGCAAGGGTGCGCGTGCGGCCAAGTTTGTGGGTGTGTGGATGTGTGAGCTGTTAGCTGTGCGCGCGAGGTGTCTGGGATCTAAGGCCAAGTGTGTTTGTCTCTACTGCGGCTGCGCATGACGGCTTCAGACAAACACACTTGACCTTTTATAATATAGGATTATACATATATATATATATATATATATATATATATATATATAGAACTTACAACGTCTAGCAGCACATGTGAGGAAGTGTAAGGGAAAAAAATAACATGGTCACTAAACTGTAAATCCTGACTTTAACCACACAACTCTCTTCAATTTTACACCTCAGGACACAGTAACAGGTGAGGTCACATGTTTTATAAATACTGCATGTTAGTTAACCAACATAAATGACTATATCATTCCATGCTTTACACCAAGCATTTACAATATGTGACCTCTTATGGGGTACTGAAGGCTGGAATTTAATAACCTAGTCCTAGATTATTTATTTATCATCGTTCATTACGCCATGTGCTTATTTTGTGATGCAAAGACGTAAATAAATACAAATATTTTTTACTTTATTTTTTTTCTATATGGGTTTGTGTGTGCGCATGTATGTAGAAACATATCCCACAGGCATTGTCATGACAAGTGATTTGTGCAGTATGCCACTCCTTGTATTTATACACGTTAATATAAAAAAATAACTAATACAAGAGTCTGATATAATTGTTCTTACTAGTAGTATTATGAGGGTAACACATACTCTGTAATAACGTATGCAAGTGAGATGCTATGACAAACTTCAAATTACATTGTTTTATCACATTCTATTGTGTGTTAAATATGACATTATTTAATCATTTTAAATATGGCAGTGATCACAACACACCTGTTTTTTGTAACCATTGCTTCACTGTTTGTTTGATGTTGACATACACATATATGTATGTTATTCGTTTTATATTAATAAACAACAACAAAAAATTTTATTAACATGTCAACATACAGTATATTGAATGTGTAAGAAATATATTTCAAATAAAGAAAATACACTATGTATTTCTACAAATCTAAAATGCATATTTTAACTACCAACATAATTAAGTATATCTATTATTTTTTTCATGTTTAGTGCAGTTACTGTACTTTGAAAAAACTTATGTATGACATAGCTTCAAGATTTTCTACCCCCAGAGGTAGAAGGAAAGGAATTGAAACTCTGGCATTGCACCCTCAGAGCTGCCAAAAAAATAACCTCAGACTGGGCCATTCCACTGTCAGGCTCCCCAGGCAATTGAAATCTGTCAGAAGCCATGTTTTAGATGATTCAGAATTAATTACAATTAGAAAACAATCAGAGAAAGTCACTTTGAAAGGGAATTCTAATGTGAACTGATTATATATATATAAGTTTGTTATTATATATATATATATATATATATATATATATATATATATATATATATATATTTACCACTGGTGGTATATTAAACATCTCTAAAACTGTGCAAGAGTTTGTGGTTCAGACCTGCTAGTTAGCAGACTCCCAGCCGATAAATGAAAACTTCCAAATAATGGAAAGTAAAAGTCTGAGACCATTGTCCCACATTAGACTAAGCAAGCCTTACTTGTAATCCACGGGCAGAATCCAGGCACAATCAAAACATAGTCAAGCACTCATTCGGTACAACGGTATCCAGGAAATCAGGGATTACTTACTCCACCTTGTGCAATCCACACTCTCTCCTGCCATTGTCCTTAGGTACCTTTTGGATGTAGCCAACCCTTAGGGAGATATTTATCAAAGGTCTGGCCAGACCTCGCTGAATGCGGAGAGCAATACGCTCTCCGTATTCAGCATTGCACCAGCAGCTCTTGTGAACTGCTGGTGCAACGCCACCTCCTGCAGATTTGCGGCCAATCGGCTGCCAGCAGGAAGGTGTCAATCAACCCGATCGTATTCGATCGGGGTGAATTGCGGCGATGTCTGTCTGCCTGCTCAGAGCAGGCGGACAGGGTTATGGAGCAGCGGTCTTTAGACCGCTGCTTCATAACTGCTGTTTCTGGTGAGCCTGCAGGCTCACCAGAAACACGGGCCTTCAAGCTCCATTCAGAGCTTGATAAATGGGCCCCTTAGTTGGGCTATATAAATGGATCATCTACAAAACATTTAAGCAAAGAATAATCTAGTGTACAATGTCTCTTTTAAATTGCCTTTCAAACATTTTGTGAAATATGTCAAAATGATATCTGATGGAATTAATATTTAACAATCTTTCTGCATATGGCTCCTTTCTCCTGTTAATCAGCATGACCTTTTCTGTAGTCCAAACAGCAATACATTCTTCCTGTATTCTGAAAGACAGACAATTCTTCTGGAGGTAATAGCTTATCATGTGTATCTTATATTTGCCATCAGCATATTTCACAGTTTTTTGCATGCAATTATCTAAGAAAACATCCAAAAATTGTCTGACTTCCGTGTCATGTTCCAGTTCCTAAGGGAAACTTTGTGACAATGTACAAAACTAATTTTTAGTCACTTCAGGGTGGGAAGAATCAATCTCATGCTGTAACAAATATTTAGCCATTCTGCGCTGTGGGTTTAGCTGATGGCTGCATACTCAACTTGCCGAAAACGTAATTTCCTCTTTCATGTGTCAATTAAAACTAAAAATATGGCCGCCACACAGAGCAAGCTACATTTCCTGGTGTGCTTTTCTTTCCAGCAGTTTTCAGAAAACACATTCTCTGTGGGAAATACAATAAACATATATTTCAAAATATGAAGAAATTAGGGTAACCTTTCTTTAAATGTTTTGTTTTTAAACAATATCAATTTAACGCAATCATTAATATTTACTTTGATAGAAGACAAACATAAAAACAAAGAAATCAGTATTTTATAATTAGTTTCTTAGGCCTAGATTTAGAGTTTTGTCGGTAAGGACCCGCGTAGCTAACGCCGGCTTTTTTCTGGCCGTACCATAAAAATAACTCTGATATTGAGAGTCCACATAAAGGCTGCGTTAGGCTCCAAAAAAGGAGCGTAGAGCTTCAACTCTCGATACCAGAGTTGCTTACGCAAGCGGCCAGCCTCAAAAACGTGCTTGTGCACGATTCCCCCATAGAAAACAATGGGGCTGTTTGAGCTGAAAAAAAAACTAACACCTGCAAAAAAGCCGCGTTCAGCTCTTAACGCAGCCCCATTGTTTGCTATGCGGAAACACTTCCTACGTCTGCACCTAACACCCTAACTTGAACCCCGAGTCTAAACAGCCCTAACCTTACACTTATTAACCCCTAATCTGCCGCCCCCGCTATCGCTGACCCCTGTATATTATTATTAACCCCTAATCTGCCGCTCCGTAAACCGCCGCTACTTACATTATCCCTATGTACCCCTAATCTGCTGCCCTAACATCGCCGACCCCTATATTATATTTATTAACCCCTAATCTGCCCCCCACAACATCGCCTCCACCTGCCTACACTTATTAACCCCTAATCTGCCTCACTAACCCTATAATAAATAGTATTAACCCCTAATCTGCCCTCCCTAACATCGCCGACACCTAACTTCAATTATTAACCCCTAATCTGCCGACCGGAGCTCACCGCTATTCTAATAAAAGTATTAACCCCTAAAGCTAAGTCTAACCCTAACACTAACACCCCCCTAAATTAAATATAATTTTAATCTAACGAAATTAATTAACTCTTATTAAATAAATTATTCCTATTTAAAGCTAAATACTTACCTGTAAAATAAATCCTAATATAGCTACAATATAAATTATAATTACATTGTAGCTATTTTAGGATTAATATTTATTTTACAGGCAACTTTGTAATTATTTTAACCAGGTACAATAGCTATTAAATAGTTAAGAACTATTTAATAGTTACCTAGTTAAAATAATTACAAAATTACCTGTAAAATAAATCCTAACCTAAGTTACAATTAAACCTAACACTATACTATCATTAAATTAATTAAATAAAATACCTACAATTACCTACAATTAAACCTAACACTATACTATCAATAAATTAATTAAATACAATATCTACAAATAACTACAATGAAATAAACTAACTAAAGTACAAAAAATAAAAAAGAACTAAGTTACAAAAAATAAAAAAATATCTACAAACATAAGAAAAATATTACAACAATTTTAAACTAATTACACCTACTCTAAGCCCCCTAATAAAACAACAAAGCCCCCCAAAATAAAAAAGGCCCGACCCTATTCTAAATTACTAAAGTTAAAAGCTCTTTTACCTTACCAGCCCTGAACAGGGCCCTTTGCGGGGCATGCCCCAAGAAGTTCAGCTCTTTTGCCTGTAAAAAAAACATACAATACCCCCCCCAACATTACAACCCACCACCCACATACCCCTAATCTAACCCAAACCCCCCTTAAATAAACCTAACACTAAGCCCCTGAAGATCTTCCTACCTTATCTTCACCATACCAGGTTCACCGATCCGTCCTGAAGAGCTCCTCCGATGTCCTGATCCAAGCCCAAGCGGGGGGCTGAAGATGTCCATGATCCGGTAGAAGTCTTCATCCAAGCGGGGCAGAAGAGGTCTTCCATCCGATTGAAGTCTTCATCCAAGCGGGGCAGAAGAGGTCTTCCATCCGATTGAAGTCTTCATCCAGGCGGCATCTTCTATCGACATCCATCTGGAGCGGAGCGGCAGCATCCTGAAGACCTCCGACGCGGAACATCCATCCTGGCCGACGACTGAACGTCAATCGGATTGAACTTGATTCTGATTGGCTGATTCCATCAGCCAATCAGAATATTCCTACCTTAATTCCGATTGGCTGATAGAATCCTATCAGCCAATCGGAATTCGAGGGACGCCATCTTGGATGACGTCCCTTAAAGGAACCGTCATTCGTCGTTCAGTCGTCGGCCAGGATGGCTACCGCCAAACTCCAAATCTAGGCCTTAATAAATTAAAAGCTTTTCTATTTGTGACATAATTACTCTAAATATTCACAATATTTTCTTTTAAATAAAATGTCTTTCAATTAATGGCAATAAAAGAAAAATCTATCTTAAAAGGATTGATATAATTGAAAATGTATTTACATATTTAAAAATGCCACCTGTAGATGACATATGTTTTGCATGCATCTCACGAATACCCAGAAAAATGTTATTTTTCCTACCGGCCACCCCCCACTTTGGAGCCTGAGAAAAGGGGCATGCGGCAGCCTTCTCTTGGGCTGGACCACTCATCAGCAGTAGTAGAAAATTAAGTTCTAAAAAATAATTTACTGATATGTTACTATAAAGTATGTAGACCCCTGTAGGCACAACTTCTTTACCAGCAAAGGTAATTGGGCAGTCAAGGAGTTCACTTGGAAATCACTGAAAATTGTAAACAAGTAGTAACATTTTGATCTGTACATGTTTATTGCAGTGGAGAGTTTTAAATGATCTATATGTGACTTATCACAGCTTTATATTTTAGTGGTATTTTTAATTCTGTAGGAGGAATATACAGGGCAACATAAGAGAGATAGAAAGCATGTACAATCTAATGCATTGTCTTACTGTTAATTTGCATACACAACAAATCTAATGTATCATCTTATCTACTTAAACTACATCCCAGTAAGTATATGGGTAGAAATGCTCTCAATACCTGTCTATTTATTGGTTTGCTGGCTATTCAAACTCTTCATTACATTTTCCACCATCAATAAACATTGTATTTAAATAAATTAGGTACAATAAATCCTCAGATATCAATACTGTGTTTCAGTATAGAGATAAGAACTCTTGGGTTCCTTCTTCACCACACAATACTATCCCAAGGAGAGAGCAAGCTCATGTTTCGTTTTTGCCTTGAGGAAGAAAGAGACTGAAGCAGTATTGCTGCTGTGTGCACATCTCTTTGTCTGTCTCCCAAGGCAACAAGCACCAGGAAACGCTTCCTTTTAAAAATATCAGCACAGGTTATATGGCCTCTGATTGGCTGTAATGCCTGCAGCCTAATTAGAAAGAATTCTGCAGGGGCAGGCAGAAGTCTGCAGAAATAAGGGGAATTTATTTTTAAGTATGCAAAATAAAGAATGTTTATCTTAAAGGACACTTTATAATGCTGACTGGAAGTGATGTTTTAAATGTAAAGCAACATGATTACAGTTCTTTTAAATGTATTACAGTGCTTTCTGTTTTGAAAAAATAGTCTTGTTTTGAATAAACCAGCTTTTTTCTGCTTGAGTTGTCCTAATGAGCAATTAATAGGTTAGGCTCACTCTAAATGCAGTTTTTACCCTTTTCATTAAATAATATCTGTAACACATGCTGCTCATTTATATATGTGATATACAAATAAAAAAAATTGAGTAAAATGTCCCTTTTAATGTAAAATTTCATGAACAATTCATCTTTTTCTTTCTTTCATGATTTCATTTGAACGTATAATATTTTTTAAAAAACTATCAAATTTACTTTGTTAACTTGGTATTCTTTGTTAAAAAGATGATTGGTAGGCTCTGGAGCATGCATGTCCCTGGAGGTCTTTGTGGCAGCAGTTTTGCAAGCAATCACCTAGATTACGAGTTTTGCGTTAACAAGGGTGCAGTGCTAACGAGCAGTTTATGCTCACCGCTCACTTACAGACAGCGCTGGTATTACGGGTTTTTACAAACCCGGCGTTAGCCGCAAAAAAGTGAGTGAAAAGCAAAATTTAGCTCCACATCTCACCTCAATACCAGCGCTGCTTATGTTATCGGTGAGCTGGTAAAACGTGCTCGTGCACAATTTCCCCATAGGAATCAATGGGGGAGAGCCGGCTGAAAAAAATCCTAACACCTGCAAAAAAGCAGCGTAAAGCTCCTAACGCAGCCCCATTGATTCCTATGGGGAAAATACATTTATGTCTCACCTAACACCCTAACATGAACCCCAAGTCTAAACACCCCTAATTTTACACTTATTAACCCCTAATCTGCCTCCCCCGACATCGCCGACACCTGCATTATATGATTAACCCCTAATCTGCCGCTCCGGACATCGCTGCCACCTACATTATACTTATGAACCCCTAATCTGCCGCCCCCAACATCGCTGACACCTACATTTTATTTATTAACCCCTACTCTGCCGCCCCCAATGTCGCCGTAACCTACCTACATTTATTAACCCCTAATCTGCCGCCCCCAACATCGCCGCCACTATAATAAAGTTATTAACCCCTAAACCTAAGTCTAACCCTAACCCTAGGGCTTTTTTTATTTTGGGGGGCTTTTTTATTTTGTTAGGGGGATTAGAGTAGGTGTAATTAGTTTAAAAATCTTGTAATTTCTTTATTATTTTCTGTAATTTAGTGGGGGGGGTTCGTACTTTAGATAATTTTATTAAATTGTAATTAATTGTATTTAATTTAGGTAATTTATTTAATTGTAGTGTTAGGTGTTAGTGTAACTTAGGTTAGGTTTTATTTTACAGGTAAATTTGTATTTATTTTAGCTAGGTAGTTATTAAATAGTTAATAACTATTTAATAACTATTCTACCTAGTTAAAATAAATAAAAAGTTGCCTGTAAAATAAAAATAAACCCTAAGCTAGATACAATGTAACTATTAGTTATATTGTAGCTAGTTTACGGTTTATTTTATAGGTAAGTATTTAGCTTTAAATAGGAATTATTTAGTTAATTGTAATAATTTTATTTAGATTTATTGTAATTATATTATAAGCAGATAAAACTCTATCGGTATTGATACATTTTTGCTTAACTAGGTATGAAAGAGGAAAAAATAGCTGATGCTAAGTTCCCATTGAGATATAAAAGTTTGCAAATAATGCAAGTGTTTCACATAAATGTAATGTTTCATGTAATATTCATTGTTGGCCCAGGTATAGGACTAGTTGGAGTTATGTTCTTATTTAAATATAAGTATGTTTTTACATATAAAAATATAATCAAGCACATATCTCTAAAATTCAAACTAGACCTATGCCTAGGACAGCACTAAATAATCCATATATCAATAACCTAAGAAATATTTTTCCTTTAGTAAATCATTTTTCATATAATTTAATGTATCTTTGTTTTTGTTTCTCTCTAGAGGCGATCACAGGTAAAGTAGCACATGCGTTAAACTTAATTTTATAGTGAAAGGGTGGGTTACCATAGCAGCAAACTTGTTATGACACAATTTTCAAGAACTCTGATGTGGGTTGCAAGTGTTAATACAACATTAACTTGCACCTACACGAAAAGATCGACTGCACGCACTGCGCAAAATATTGCAATGAAAAACTTGTACTAAAATGGAGCCTAAACTACTTTTAGCTATTGTCAACTTCAATAGCTTATGGCTCCATTTTTTACGACTCAATGGAAACGAGTCCTAAATTGTGTTCCATATATTGTTTCAATATAAAGCAGATAATCTCTCACTATATCTTATGTAGGGGTTTGTATTGGTTGTGAATATACTCATTTTGAGGTTATCCTCATGTGGTATGGCTCTGCACTTACAATTATAATGTTGGTAACTGAAAGAAGGTTATTGTTTCTGCATGGCATATGTCAAAACTACTTGCTATGTACCTTTGGTAGACCCTCATAATAAGCAACATGTCCTTCATGGATGGTCACAGGATTACCAGCATTTGATTGTTAGTGTATTGTGTTTGTGGGAGTTAAATAGGTGATGACGTACCATGAAAAAATTCAGGATCTATTCAAAGGCTCACCAAGGTCAGAATAATTTTCATCAAAAATATTGTTACATGATTTCAATCACAACATTCTTATGAGTTTTTTTTGGAACTGGACGCAAGTGGATTTATAAAAACAAATCTCAAACTTTTTAGAACTTCTAAGTATTTTTATTTTCCCCAATTCTTTAGTGTTTGTGTTTTTATGTTTGTATATATTGGATATATATTTTGAAAATCCCAGAATGATTATGCCTTTAAAAAAATAAATTTGTTTAACAGTTGCCAAATTGAAATATATATATATACATATATATATATAAGGTACAAAGGGTAACTCAGGCACTTCCCAGAGAATTATGTAAAAATGAAAGCTTTATTGATGAACATAGTAAAAACAGACTAAAGCTTAGTCCAAACTGACACAGCTTAAACAGTTAATATACAGTGAATAATGACTGCTGGGCTCCTGCTGCAGACATGTTTCGTGCTAAGATAGCACTTGTTCACTGCTTACAGGATACCCAGACTCCTCTCTGTTTAAATAGAGGATTTCTTAAAGATACATACATATGCTCTAATTTAAACATCCTTATTGTTGTAAACAATTCTATATGAACTTGATTACCTTAATTTATTTACCCTTATTTAACTAGGCATATTGTCATGATATATAGTTTTATATTTAGCAGTCTTGCATGATATATTTTATTATTATATTATTGTTAAATGCTCACAAATAAACTACTATTTCTCTCAATACTATTATCATGTATCATTATCTGCCTAAGTTTAATTCCATAAATTTAAGAAAATTCAGAGTAAATTTAAGGACATTTTTTGGGAAATTTTTAGGGGAATTTTTTTTTGAAGAGATATATCTTTTGTTAAACACACAGATCAATGTCTCTCCTAAAATTCAATCCATAGGGGATAGAGGTACTGGCTGTAAAAATCCAGAAGACCTCTCTTAGATCTAATTTCTCCTCTCTACTTCCCCCTCTCCTCCATTTTGGAACATGGTCTATTGCTTGAACAGATAGCAACCTTATATCAGAATTGTGATTTTCTCTGAAGTGTCGTGCAATTGGAGTTTCAGATTCTGGATCTTTTTGGTTTTTCCAATATATTGCTTTTGGCACCCCCTACAGGTTAACATGTAAACTACATGAGTTGTAGTACAATTAATGTAAACATTTATTTTATGTGTTTTGTTTGTGGTAGTTGAAACAAATGTGTCACCCTCTGTTACATAATCACAGGTTTTGCATATTTTCTTTCTACATTTGTAGAAACCTTTTCGCTGTTTTAACCAGCATGTATTGCCTGATTTTTTTGTGCATTCAGATGGTGACACATAATTTCCAATTGTCTTTCCTTTTCTCGAGATACAATCACAACCCTCTCTTACAATCTCTTTTAGTCCTGGATCTGTTTGTAGTATTGGAATATTGCGTCTTATAATTTTACATATTTCTGAATATTCCATGCTATATGTAGTAATAAATTTTGGCTTACATTTTTTATTACTCATGCTATGTCTTTTGTTTTTATACATTAGTAAGGTATCTCGTGGTATTATATCAACCTCACTGCGTGCTTTTTTAAATAAGTTACCATCATAGCCTCTGCTCATTAGTCTTTCTGTTATAATGTCTGCCTGTTTATTATACTCTTCAGGACTCGAGCAGTTACGCTTTGCTCGAATATATTGTCCTTTTGGTATGCCATGTATTGTGTGGCATGGATGACTAGAATTGAATTCAAGGATAGTATTGCCCGACGTTTGTTTTCTGAATAATTTAGTTTCTATTGAACCTGATTTTATAAAAACATCAATGTCTAAGAAGCATACTTGGGTTGGATTTTGTTCCCCCACAAATTTTATGCCACACTGATTCATATTTAAATAGTCACAGAAATTCTCAACTCCATTTTCATTGGTGTCAATAATAAAAATCAGGTCGTCTATAAACCTTGCGTATAGTATGATGTTTTGTTTGAGGGGGTTACCATCCCCAAAGACGTGGAATCGCTCCCACCATCCCATAAAGAGATTGGCGTAACAGGGGGCAAACTTTGCCCTCATGGCGGTTCCACGCCTCTGAAGATAGAAACTCCCCTCAAACATGAAGAAGTTGTGTGTCAATAAGTACTCAATTGAATACATAATAAACTGTTTGGTTCCATCATCATAGTTGCTTTGACTTTCCAGCATATAATTTATCGCTTTGAGGCCTTGTTCATGAGTTATAGAGGTATATAAGGAAGTCACATCTGCCACTAAGAATCTATAACTTGCCTTCCATTCTATATTATTTAATTTTAACAATAGATCTGTAGTGTCCTTAATATAACTGGGCAATTTATTGACTAGGGGTTGTAAATAGGTATCCATAAGGTCCGATAGAGGTTCATTAAGTGAGTTAATGCCCGCTATGATGGGGCGTCCAGGGGGATTTTTCATGCTCTTATGGATTTTAGGGAAGTAATGAAATATTGGAATAGTGGTATTCTCAGGTAATAATGCTTCCTCCATAGTTGCTGTTATGACATTATTATTTCTTGCCCTGTTTACTTAAGAATTCTTTGTATTTTATAGTTGGATTTTCCTTTAGTCTACCATATACATTTTCATCCTGTAACTGTCGTTTAGCCTCAGCTAAATAATCTGATCTATTTAATATTACGACATTCCCTCCCTTATCTGAGAGACGTATTATAATATTATCATTGCTAGAGATGTTATATAATGCCTCCTTTTCTTTAAGTGTCATATTGTGTTTTGATTTTTTAGAACTTTCACTGAGTTCCCTAAGCTGTCCCTCTACTACTTTTTGGAAGGTCTCTACTGGGTGTGATCTAGAATTTACAGGGTAAAAATTGCTCTTTTTTCTGAACTTGGAAAAGTCCAATTCCCTTTTTGTAGTATATTCCTGCCCTGTACCTAAATCTGAAAACTCCTGTAGATCTATGATTGAACATTCTTCAGAAAATGTTAAACCTTCCCCAACCGGTGTAGGTGCTATTCCTGTCTCCCTTTGTACCTCTACAGCATTCGCGAAATGCTTTCGCAACATCAATTTCCTGACAAATCGATTTATGTCCAACACTGTGTTGAATAAATTAAAATGCTGTGTAGGTACAAAGCCAAGACCTTTTGATAAAACCCCCATTTCATAATTTGTTAGTGACACATCAGACAGGTTCAATACATCATTATTCATGCATATTTCTTTCTGTGTGCTTCTGATCTCGTTGTGTAGATCCTTTGTTGTTGCTTCTTCTTCTTGTCTTGTTCCTTGTGTTCCACTTTTTCTTTTTCTTCTTCCTTTCCCCCTTTTTCCTCTGTGTATTTTTTTCTTCCTGGGTTCAATGTCCCTGACTGTCCGTTTTTTGAGTGTGTTTCTTTTGGTCCTTCAAAAGTAGCCTGTAATACTGTTGGTTCTTCTTCCTCTATATTCATTTCTCCTTCAGATGACTCCACTTCATATTCTGTATCAGAAAATGTAACTTGTTTGGTCTTTTTGTTTCGATTCCTGAACCATCTTCTTCCACCCTTTTTAGAATCTCTTCCAAAGTTATCCATGTTGTCCCATCTGTATACATTTTGGTGTTCATAATCATGCTTGTCACGATTCATTTTTCTGGATTTGAATTCCCATAGTTCTTGACGGAATGTTCTCATGCTCATTTCAAATTTCTTGTCATAGAGTTTAAACTCAGGATCCCTTTGCATATCTTTTAGCCTTTCCTGTATGGATTTCATTTCTTCTAATAATTCCTTCCTTTGTGTCTGTTTAAACTCTATAAGGAGCTCTATAAGTGCAAAAGAGCAAGTATCCAGAATGTTGTTCCATTTATTTATGAATTTGGTATTTAGTACTCTAAATGAGGGGAATTTACGTACACGCAGGCCTCTTGGTATTCTTTTGTTGTGTTTGTAAATTAAAAAGGATTTGATGTCCAATTCCAGCTTAATGTCCTTTTTCCTTAAATAATCTATTTCAAAGAAGAGGCTATCCAATGTGTGTACAATTTCCTCCTCTGTCTCATATGTTGGTAAATCATCCCCAAACTCTGTGAGTACATATGATGCCTCATCCATGATTTATAACGTGTTTATTAATCCCTCTGTAGGTATATTATTTAAGGATTACCATATACAGATGAACAGTATTGTATTGCAGTCTAATTTCCTGCTTTGTGACTCTTTGAAACACTTTAGATGTTGTATATGTATTTCAGCTTTCCACATTTGATTAGGCAAAAAACTTTTGAAGAAATTAGTTTTTAACACTTAATTATGCAAAAAACTTCATAGCGGTAACCAATGTTCATAGATGAACCACTGTATTATTGATAAGCTGTGAGAACGTGCAGCGTGTATGGTGAGTGTGATAGAGCGCGACGCTGCAACTGTTGTGGAGTATATATATATATGTAGAAGCCAGGAGTTAACTGGTCATTATAGTTTGTCACTTTTCTGGACCAGGTCTACTGCAAATAGCCTGCATGCCTTTTGCAAACCGTATTCTGCAAAATATAATAACAATTCAGGGAAAGTTATACAGTAGCTTGGAAGAAGGATTGCTGAAATGCGCGTTGGCATTTAGTTGAAATTTGGTCTGTTGCTAGGAGATTCATTTCAAGAGAAACTTTGCTAGTTTGAGATGGAGCTGTTACCTGATTAGTAAGAGCATTCATTGTTTAGTTTTTCAGTGTTTTTTGCTGATTGGAGTACCCAGCTCTATTGGAAGTTTTAATTTATATTTACTTAATCTGCGTAGTAGTACCTAAAAATACATTTTCTGTATAGGCCTGGAGTATTGCATAATAAGCAGCTATTATTACAATTAAACTTGATGATTTATGGGGATTTTTTTTAATGCTTTTATATGCTAGCCAGATTGTTGACTGATTCAAATTTGATGGATCTGTGGAGTATTTTGTTTTTAAAATGATAAAACTGCAAATACCTTTTATTGATTCAAGGAACATGGTACTGGGTTTTGTTAAAGTAATCCCAGCATCAGGGCCAAAATTAAATAATTGGCATGAGGACTATTTCCTACAGATTATTTGATTTATTTAGAGTTGTGCATATTATTTATGTACTTCAGTGGATCTGTGATTAAATAACCAATCATTGAAATGCGTATGACACTAGCAGCAATATGAAGAATGTTGTTTCACAATGTTGGGCCAGACTATGAGTGGAGCGCTAACCATTACGCGCCATCGATAAGAGGTTTATTGCAGGTGTTCACGTGCATCAGGTTTTCCGCTTGTATTATAATGTTAAAAGTAAACATGAATGTAAAATATTTACAGTAAATACACAGTATATGTTCTAAGTGTTTCTAAATAGATATTCCCCTATATATATATATATATATATATATATATATATATATATATATATATATATATATATATGTATATATACAGTATATGTGTGTATATATATATATATCCAGATGGGACTGCACAATCTTACAATTGTTAAAATGCCACGGTGCGCTGCAAAAATGTATCCAAATTAATCCCAGAGCACAGGCACTCAATGGTCTTTAAATAAAAAATTATTATTTATTTCATAATTTTAAAATAAAGACATAACGTTTTGGCGCATTCCTGCGCCTTTGTCAAATGTCAACAAAATACAACAAGAAGACCTAAAAACAGTGACAATCACACATCAGATTACACCTTATATCTAACAATAACCGTAGTTTGAATGTCCCGCCGTCAAACACCTGTTAGTGACTCATCAATCAGCGCCAACATGCGCAGTATCATGGCGTGAGTACGGGCTTAGTCATAGTAACAGTATACATAAACAATAACATATGCGGTTATGTAGAATTTACAGTCAAGAAACACACTGAGCATAGTAGACAGCAGTGGAGGTGATTCCTCTAAAACTGAGACAGCTGGTAGTAATTTGTCACATGATAACACCTCTGTACATACAGTCTTTTTTAGGGGTGGCCACTCGGTCTACAGCCAAGCCCCCCTTATTGCCCACAAAAGGACAAAGAGACATAAGGTCAGAAGGGGGGATATAAATCCAAAAAAACAGATAAAAAAGAAGTAGATATTGTATTCAATCTCAGCAATAGGTCACTAAGTGACGCTGAGAAAACTCTGCTTAATCGTGGTTTATCTTTCATTCCCACCCCCAAGACTGATGATTTTGATATGCTGGTCGATATACACAGGTTACAATGTCAACTTAAGCTTAGGGACCATTTTAGGGAACAAGCTTATGTACCAAAAAAAGCTGCTACTTTTGAACCACATAATACTCATACATCTATCAGAAGCTACACACGATTACTTAGCCATGACATTAAAGAAACCCCTCAATCTTTTCTAATCTCAACTCTGAGGAATCTACGGCTTTGGTTGATCTCTGTAATGATACATCCATTATTATTTGCCCTGCAGACAAAGGGGGATCCTTAGTGATCCAGGACTATGCAGCATATAGACAGGAAGCACTCAGACAGTTGTCTAATGTCAATACATATGTGAAATTAAGAGAGAATCCCACTATGTCATTTAAAAATGCCATTGATGGCTATTTAAACCATGGCTTTGAATCTGGTATATTGAGTGAACAGGAGCTATCATTCTTAATCACTGATTACCCTAGGGTACCAGTTCTATACCTTTTACCAAAGGTTCATAAAACCCTAGTAAATCCACCTGGCAGACCGATTGTGTCTGCCAGAGGATCAGTGCTGTCAAACTTAGCCATCTATATTGGCTCTCACCTCCAACATGTTGTTAAGAACACACAGGCTTATTTACAGGATTCGCTTAGCATAATCAGAATACTCAAGGGATATATGGACCTACAGAGTGACAATGTCCTAGTCACCATGGACGTTGATAGCCTATACACTGCGATTCCCCACATTGAGGGGGTGGAGGCTGTCAGGTCCATGGTGACTGGGAACATATATGATGGTCCACCTATTGAATTTTTGTGTGAACTCTTAACCCTCTGTTTTGAAAAAAACTATTTCAAATTTGAAAACGAGTATTTTCTTCAGGTTGCAGGTACTGCCATGGGTTCGAACGTGGCACCCACCTATGCAAATCTTTATATGACTTGGTATGAACAAGAAATGATGAAGCCATTTGACCATCCTAAGGTGCGATATTACACACGCTACATCGACAATGTCTTTTTGATCTGGAGAGGTAGCGTAAATGAGTTGCAGTGGTGGGTGTCACGTTTGAACACCGTGGCAAGTCCCATAAGATTCAAACTTGAATATGACTTAAGCACAGTGCACTTTCTAGATTTGAATATTTTTAAAATTGGAGCCTGCGATAAAATACGGTTTAGCACATCGTTATATACGAAACCAACCGATCGCAATTCTTTGCTTGATGCGAGAAGTTTTCATCCCAGGCACCAAAAGAAGGGGATCCTCACTTCCCAGCTCACTCTGGTCATTAGGAACAACAGTGAAACATGAATGATGTGTACACAACTAACAGAGATGAGAGATAAACTCTCGATGAGAGGCTATGCCAGGGATGAAATAGAGATGATACAAGAGAAATTATTGAACTCTGAGACTAGCATGAATATGGATTCAGTGGTTATGGTCAACCCTGTACAACAACTCAACATGGTCATCACTTATACACTGGGATGTAGAGGTTTGACAAAGGCTGTGCCGCGACATTGGCCGGTGGTGGGGACTGATCCCACGCTCCCGTTTCAGAGGACCTCTGCCCCCAGGATAGTGTACCACTGGGCAAACAATCTAAGGGACCTGTTGGTCAAGTCTGATCCTGTAAAACATTACAGTAAGGGGACATGGCTAAAATCAGCCAAGTTGGACTGTCTCCCATGTGGAAGCTGCGTTACCTGCAATGGTATGCTTAGGGACAATACATTTCAACACTCGCACAGCAACCACAGATACAAGATACGCCATTAGTTAACCTGCACAAGTACCTTTGTGGTATACATGTTCATTTGCTCATGTTCCAGGGTGTGTATTGGTAAAACTGTGACCACTTTTCGAGAGCGTATGGCCAACCACGGCTGTGCTATACGAGAGGCACTCACCAAAGGTGAATCGGATCAGCCAGTAGCACGCCATTTCGCCAAGTTTAAGCATGTTACGTCCAGCATGAGGTCAATGTTGATCGACCATGTGGTAATCGTGCAAAGAAATTACTACAACTTGAGAGCAGGTGGATCCACAGGATGGACACCTTAGCCCCAAGGGGCCTCAATACCTCTCTGGATTTTAGCCCCTTTTACTGAAGATTATGAGCATTACCATTTGGATCTCACTGTGTGTTCAAAAGTTTCTAACATACTTCATTGGGTCATGAAGTGGCCCTATGCACTGTGGTACTACTGAGGGTCTGATGTATGACATCATAGGCCATCTAATTTGTCCAATTGTTTGATCTTGAATGTATATATGTACTATTTGCCAATTGTTTTTTGGTCTTAAGCAAGGTCTTAGTTTGCATTGATCACTAGTGTGCATAGCAGGATTATATATAAAATGAATTTTTAATGTGTTTGTTGTTTATCGCATGCTGTATGCCGCTGTGGAAATGGGGTTACACAATGATGACACTAGTTCCCATTAGCGGATAATATGTGTGTTTTTTACACCATGCATAATATAATTTGCATCTGATAGTGTTTTTCATTTCCCCTTACCTTTTGGAGCGGCTGCAATATGCGATTTATATTGGTATTACTATATACCGATTGTACACCTTAGTATTCTACATAACCGCATATGTTATTGTTTATGTATACTGTTACTATGACTAAGCCGGTACTCACGCCATGATTCTGCGCATGTTGGTGCTGATTGATGACGTCACTAACAGGTATTTGACAGCGGGACACTCAAACTACGGTTATTGTTAGATAAGTATATAAGGTGTAATCTGATGTGTGTTTGTCACTGTTTTTAGGTCTTCTTGTTGTATTTTGTTGACATTTGACAAAGGCGCAGGAATGCGCCAAAACGTTATGTCTTTATTTTAAAATGATGAAATAATAATTTTTTATTTAAAGACCATCGAGTGCCTGTGCTCTGGGATTAATTTATATATATATATATATATATATATATATATATATATATCTCGATACCTATATATAATCATGTATCTACTTAGGTGTAAATATACATTGTACCAAAATACCATCAGATATATATATATATATATATATATATATATATGTATATATATATAAAATAATCTAGAAAGACAAGTGCACAAGAACACTCCTCATAGTGCAGAACAGTTTATTTCTATTTGGACAATTTAAAAACCAGAAATATTTAGTTTTATTCATTTATAGAAGTCCATACAATCCTAATTAATTCTAGATCTTACTATTATTCCTTTGAGTGTGCAGCTTTCTATTTTAATGGTAATATCTTGTGTATTATTATTATTGTTATAGACACACGAAAAAAAAATATTGGTTCTTTTATAGCAGCAGCACCTTTTCAAAATGACTACATTCCATTATGGGAATTACTTCTCTAATAGGTGATCAGGGAATACAGCATCTGTAGAAGAAGATGAGGAGGATTCAAACTATATAGACCCAATAGATCTATTTAACAATTTAGAAAAACTCAGCAAAAGCCATATAAATCAATTTTATGACAGGTGCATTTTAAAAAGATACATTAAGAAGGGAATTATCCCTAAGGGACTATGGATAAAAAAACACCTATTTTTGATTTAGCTGAAGTCAAATTTTATACAGATTGGAAGCAGGCATTAAATGACTGCTCCAACACTTTTGTCAATATACTTATCAAATATAGGGACATGACATTTATGAAAATAACGGAGGAAATCAATAAAATTAGAGAAACATAAGGGACATGTTCTATATGAACAATTAAATGAAGATACCAAACAAAGAGTTTATCTTTATGAAATGGAAATAAAGAATAGGAAAAATAGAAAATTAAAAAGAGATCTGGAAGAACTGATAGAAAGTTCAAGAAGAGAAACCGAACAAGAGATACGGAGTGCATTGATTGGTAGTAGGTCATATGAATAAACAAAGACCCCTAGAAGTAGAAAATAGAGGATACACTGAGACATCTCTATATAGGGATCATTATTACAAACCAGACTCAAGAACATACATCAATGGTCAACCTAAGAATAAAAAAGAAAAATAACTTTAACAACAGTTATAACAACAAAAATAAAAAGATACAAAGGGATATTCACCCAAATAATTACAATAGGACACAACAAGGAGCATCATATCATGTAGTATCAGACAATCAAGAGATTAGATCTAATTATTTTAGGGCTAATGACAACGGCTCAGGAAACAGAGAAAGATATATACAGATAAATATTGGGGAGGACAGGCAGAGCTATAGAACAATAGAACGTGAAAAGCTAGATACTGCTGCCCCCTCTGTCTCCTTTTTTAGAATGAACAAGCAAA
The DNA here is from genome assembly GCF_027579735.1 of Bombina bombina. Taxonomy (NCBI): domain Eukaryota; kingdom Metazoa; phylum Chordata; class Amphibia; order Anura; family Bombinatoridae; genus Bombina; species Bombina bombina. The sequence continues at coordinate 557,245,106 of NC_069499.1, read as the reverse complement.
CTCACCAAACCACCATTAGACAGGGCATGGGGACGTACCCCCCCCCCCAAATCATTAATTATCTGACAAAAACTCCACAATTAAAAAGACCCATAGAGTCCGAAGAGGACAGCGAGGAGGAAGAGCTATACAAAATAAAAAGAAGAAAATAGCAAAGAATATACAACATTTTTCAATTTATCTAAGAGTCTTTAGTCCAGCTGAATTGAGTCTATTAAGTAAGGGTTTGAATTTTGCTTCTTCTAGTAGTCCAAATGATTTTGATCTGTTTTATAGATCTAAATAGATTCATTTGCAAGGATTTACATTCATTAATATCTCATCTTTTAGTGATCAATCAATTTTTTAGTGACTAATTGTTTTGCAACAATATGTCAATATTCATTTACAGTGAAATATGAATTGTAGTAATTTTATATACATACACATATTTTTAAATGTACTGCTCATTATCCATTTAATACCAATCCAGGGATTGAGTACAAATAATTATATGTAAATATTGATTTGCTTATTAATTTATTGAATGTGATACTCCCTTTTTATTGTGAACTTCTGTTAATGACATCTAACTGATTTAGTGTATATGTATATATTGATTTGTCATTTAATTCATCTATTTATAAGTATTTCTGTCAGTATTTTATAGTCTTCTCTTTAATGTTGTATTTTTTAAGAATCCAATGTAGTTTGTATATGGATTTTAAAAGATAGACCACTTCAGTTTCTCATAAGCGATTATCCCTTTAAGCCTTGTCACCTACAATAAAAATATAGGAAAGCGGCTTTATTTTACTAGTGACGTTGGGAGGCATGACCTGATACGTTGCATAGAAAAAGACAGCTTGTGAGGTGGGAGTTTATCAAGCCTCTGACGAAGCGGACGAGTTCTGTGAAACGCGTAAAGCCACGTCCTCCTTACGTCACTTGGATAGCAAATGCAGCTCTGTGCTTCAACCTGGTTCGTAGTTCTTCAGCGTTTGTGTTTGCCATAATCTGCCGCTATTGACACATAATCCAAGTAACTTCTCCAAACTTGACGAATAAGAATTGTTTCTGAGAACCTGCAGCTTGGGATTTTCTTAAATGGACATCTTTAACCAGCATTTCACACGCATATCTTACCTCCTACGATAGAAGTCCCTCCGGGGGAACGGGATTCTTGTTTTTAAATTGTCCAAATTGAAATAAACTGATCTGCACTATGAGGAGTGTTCTTGTGCGCTTGTCTTTCTAGATTATTTCTTCTGTTTCCTCACCCTCAACTTGAACCTTTGGAGTTTATTTGACAAGCAGCCGTGAACTACTCAGCAATATCAGGATTTCACTAAACCTCTCCTATAAGGATAATACTTTTTTTTTATTATTTATTTATTATTTTTATTTATAATTTTTTTTCTTTTAATTGTTTTTATTTTGTTGTGCTTTTACCTCTTATTCATTCTGCCTACCTTGATTGTGTATATTAATTCATATCTATAGAGCATCATTTCTAACACTTATTTAACACAATAGTGAATATATCATCATTAAAATATCAGTGCTATCATCTACCTAGCATTTGATTTAGGTTTGCTAGATTTGTATGTGATTATATTTATTTTTGCAGTGCAGAGACATATTTAGTATTATTCATTTATAGAAGTCCATACATTCCTAATTAGTTTTGGATCTTACTATTATTCCTTTTAGTGCGCAGCTTTATATATTAATGGTAATACTGTGTGTATTATTATTATTGTTATAGACACACATAAATATATATGTGTATATATATATATATATATATATATATATATATATATAAATATAAAACTCTCTGCTAATGATATTATTAATCAGTAGAGAGCTGTATAACAAAAATAGTTACTAACTTTTTAGTGCTGATAAAATATTTAATGTGTCAATCTAAACACAGTGGCCTAGATTTAGAGTTTGGCGGTAGCCGTGAAAACCAGCGTTAGAGGCTCCTAACGCTGGTTTTAGGCTACCTCCAGTATTTGGAGTCACTCAAAAAAGGGTCTAACGCTCACTTTTCAGCCGCGACTTTTCCATACCACAGATCCCCTTACGTAAATTGCGTATCCTATCTTTTCAATGGGATTTTTCTAACTCCGGTATTTAGAATCGTGTCTGAAGTGAGCGTTAGAAATCTAACGACAAAACTCCAGCCGCAGAAAAAAGTCAGTAGTTAAGAGCTTTCTGGGCTAACGCCGGTTCATAAAGCTCTTAACTACTGTACTCTAAAGTACACTAACACCCATAAACTACCTATGTACCCCTAAACCGAGGTCCCCCCACATCGCCGCAACTCGATTAAATTTTTTTAACCCCTAATCTGCCGACCGCCACCTACGTTATCCTTATGTACCCCTAATCTGCTGCCCCTAACACCGCCGACCCCTATATTATATTTATTAACCCCTAATCTGCCCCCCACAACGTCGCCGCCAGCTACCTACACTTATTAACCCCTAATCTACCGTCTGCACGCCGCCGCCAGCTACATTATCCCTATGTACCCCTAATCTGCTGCCCTAACATCGCCGACCCCTATATTATATTTATTAACCCCTAACCTGCCCCCCACAACGTCGCCGCCACCTACCTACAATAATTAACCCCTAATCTGCCGACCGCAAAGAGCCGCCAGCTACATTATAGCTATGTACCCCTAATCTGCTGCCCCTAACACCGCCGACCCCTATATTATATTTATTAACCCCTAACCTGCCCTCCCTAACATCGCCGACACCTAACTTCAATTATTAACCCCTAATCTGCCGACCGAATCTCGCCGCTATTCTAATAAATGTATTAACCCCTAAAGCTAAGTCTAACCCTAACACTAACACCCCCCTAAATTAAATATAATTTTAATCTAACAAAATTAATTCACTCTTATTAAATAAATTATTCCTATTTAAAGCTAAATACTTACCTGTAAAATAAATCCTAATATAGCTACAACATAAATTATAATTATATTATAGCTATTTTAGGATTAATATTTATTTTACAGGTAACTTTGTATTTATTTTAACCAGGTACAATAGCTATTAAATAGTTAAGAACTATTTAATAGCTAAAATAGTTAAAATAATTAAAAATTTACCTGTAAAATAAATCCTAACCTAAGTTACAATTAAACCTAACACTACACTATCAATAAATTAATTTAATAAAATACCTAAAATTACCTACAATTAAACCTAACACTACACTATCAATAAATAAATTAAATACAATACCTACAAATAACTACAATGAAATAAACTAACTAAAGTACAAAAAATAAAAAAGAACTAAGTTACAAAAAATAAAAAAATATTTACAAACATAAGAAAAATATTACAACAATTTTAAACTAATTACACCTACTCTAAGCCCCCTAATAAAATAACAAAGCCCCCCAAAATAAAAAAATGCCCTACCCTATTCTAAATTACTAAAGTTCAAAGCTTTTTTTCCTTACCAGCACTGAACAGGGCCCTTTGCGGGGCATGCCCCAAGAGGTTCAGCTCTTTTGCCTGTAAAAAAAAACATACAATACCCCCCCCAACATTACAACCCACCACCCACATACCCCTAATCTAACCCAAACCCCCCATAAATAAACCTAACACTAAGCCCCTGAAGATCATCCTACCTTGTCTTCACCTCACCGGGTATCACCGATCCGTCCTGGCTCCGATATCTTCATCCAACCCAAGCGGGGGCTAGACATCCACTGAAGAAGTCCAGAAGAGGGTCCAAAGTCTTCATCCTATCCGGGAAGAAGAGTAGATCCGGACCGGCAACCATCATCTTCCAAGCGGCATCTTCTATCTTCATCCGATGAGGACTGGCTCCATCCTGAAGACCTCCACCACGGACCCATCTTCATCCGGCGACGTCCAACTGAAGAATGACGGTTCCTTTAAGGGACGTCATCCAAGATGGCGTCCCTCGAATTCCGATTGGCTGATAGGATTCTATCAGCCAATCGGAATTAAGGTAGGAATATTCTGATTGGCTGATGGAATCAGCCAATCAGAATCAAGTTCAATCCGATTGGCTGATCCAATCAGCCAATCAGATTGAGCTCGCATTCTATTGGCTGTTCCGATCAGCCAATAGAATGCAAGCTCAATCTGATTGGCTGATTAGTGATTTGTAGATATTGTATTTAATTAATTTAATGATAGTGTAGTGTTAGGTTTAATTGTAACTTAGGTTAGGATTTATTTTACAGGTAATTTTGTTATTATTTTAACTAGGTAACTATTAAATAGTTATTAACTATTTAATAGCTATTGTACCTGGTTAAAATAATTACAAAGTTACCTGTAAAATAAATATTAATCCTAAAATAGCTATAATATAATTATAATTTATAGTGTAGCTATATTAGGATTTATTTTACAGGTAAGTATTTAGCTTTAAATAGGAATAATTTATTTAATAAGAGATAATTAATTTCGTTAGATGTAAATTATATTTAACTTAGGGGGGTGTTAGTGTTAGGGTTAGACTTAGCTTTAGGGGTTAATGCATTTATTAGAATAGCGGTGAGCTCCAGTCGGCAGATTAGGGGTTAATAATTGAAGTTAGGTGTCGGCGATGTTAGGGAGGCAGATTAGGGGTTAATACTATTTATTATAGGGTTAGTGAGGCGGATTAGGGGTTAATAACTTTATTATAGTAGCACTCAGGTCCGCTCGGCAGATTAGGGGTTAATAAGTGTAGGCAGGTGGAGGCGACGTTGTGGGGGGCAGATTAGGGGTTAATAAATATAATATAGGGGTTGGCGATGTTAGGGCAGCAGATTAGGGGTACATAGGGATAATGTAAGTAGCGGCGGTTTACGGAGCGGCAGATTAGGGGTTAATAATAATATGCAGGGGTCAGCGATAGCGGGGGCGGCAGATTAGGGGTTAATAAGTGTAAGGTTAGGGGTGTTTAGACTCGGGGTACATGTTAGAGTGTTAGGTGCAGACGTAGGAAGTGTTTCCGCATAGCAAACAATGGGGCTGCGTTAGGAGCTGAACGCGGCTTTTTTGCAGGTGTTAGTTTTTTTTTCAGCTCAAACAGCCCCATTGTTTCCTATGGGAAAATCGTGCACGAGCACGTTTTTGAGGCTGGCCGCGTCCGTAAGCAACTCTGGTATCGAGAGTTGAAGCTGCGTTAAATATGCTCTACGCTCCTTTTTTGGAGCCTAATGCAGCCTTTATGTGGACTCTCAATACGGGAGTTATTTTTATGGTGCGGCCAGAAAAAAGCCGGCGTTAGCTACGCGGGTCCTTACCGACAAAACTCTAAATCTAGCCGAGTGAGTGTTTTTTCCTATTTTGTAGCGTGCGCAAAAAGAAATTTAGGGTGAAAGATCTTTAATAGTTATTAGTTCATAATAGATATATAAATTATTATTAATATTTCTTTATTAAATATGGCAGGCTTTAATACGACAGAATGGGATTTTGATATTAAAGGGACACTAAACCCAAAATGTATCTTTATTTAAAAAGCAGGAATGTGATGCATAGAAGCCGGCCCATTTTTGGTTGAGAACCTGGGTTATGCTTGCTTATTGGTGGGTAAATGTAAGCCTCCAATAAGCAAGCGCTATCCATGGTGCTGAACCTTAAATGGGCTGGCTGCTAAGATTTACATTCCTGCTTTTAAAATAAAGAAAGCAAGAGAACGAAGAAAAATTGATAATAGGAGTAAATTAGAAAGTTGCTTAAAATATCATGCTCTATCTGAATCATGAAAGAAAAAAATTTGGGTTCAGTGTCCCTTTAATGAAACATTTAGAATTACTGAAACACAGACGAAAGAAGGGGAAAGTCCTACTGACTAAATAAGTATATATAAAGCCTTTAAAAACTCTAAAAATAAAATGTTAAAGGAACAGAAATTAAAATGGGAAATTTCAAGCATAAAGAAATATTTGGAACAAAAAATAATAGCTCGAGTTTTAAGAATCCGTAAAAGGTCAGGAGCAAATTTAAATGAACCTAGTAGAGGATTTTAAAAGAAATGGGAAAAAATTGCCAGCGATTGCTCATTTAATTTGGATGAATTTAATGTTAGAGGAAAATTAATTGAGACTGAAAAAATTAAATGGTGAATTAGAAGCAACAAAAAATAAAATAGATGAATGGAAGGGAAATGAGGAGCATGAAAAAATAAATGACAGTAGAAGAAACTGAAGTGAGAAAGTTTCATGACACTAAAATTTAGAAAGAAATACAAATTTGAAAGAGATTGGGGAGACTATCAGCAAAATAAAGTTTATGATTACTCAGCAAATTATCGGCAAGATTTAGAGTTTTGTCGGTAAAGACCCGCGTAGCTAACGCTCCTTTTTTTCCCCCCGCACCTTTTAAACAACGCTGGTATTGAGTGTTCTCTGAAGGGCTGCGTTAGGCTCCAAAAAGGGAGCGTACAGGCATATTTACCGCTACTTCAACTCTCAATACCAGCGTTGCTTACGGTAGCGGCTAGCTGGAAAAACGTGCTCGTGCACGATTCCCCCATAGGAAACAATGGAGCAGTTTGGGCTGCAAAAAAAGCAGCGTTAAGCTCCTAACGCAGCCCCATTGTTTGCCATGGGGAAACAGTTTCTAAGTCTGCACCTAACACCCTAACATGAACCCCGAGTCTAAACACCCCTAATCTTACACTTATTAACCCCTAATCTGCTGCCCCGCTATCGCTGACACCTGTATTACACAATTAACCCCTAATCTGCCGCTCCGTACACCGCCGCAACCTACATTATCCCTATGTACCCCTAATCTGCTGCCCCTAACACCGCTGACCCCTATATTATATTTATTAACCCCTAATCTGCCCCCCCCAATGCCGCCGCCACCTACCTACACTTATTAACCCCTAAGCTCGCCGCTACTCTAATAAATGTATAAACCCCTAAACCGCCTCACTCCCGCCTCAAAAACCCTATAATAAATAGTATTAACCCCTAATCTGCCCTCCCTAACATCGCCGACACCTAACTTCAAGTATTAACCCCTAATCTGCCGACCGGACCTCGCCGCTACTCTAATAAATGTATTAGCCCCTATCAGCCAATCAGATTGAGCTCACACTCTATTGGCTGTTCAATTCAATCAGCCAATCAATCAGATTTTTCCTACCTTAATTCCAATTGGCTGATAGAATCCTATCAGCCAATCGGAATTCGAGGGACGCCATCTTGGATGACGTCATTTAAAGGAACCTTCATTCGGCGAGTAGGCGTCGGTAGAAGAGGATGGATCCTCGTCGGCTGGAAGAAGATGGCTCCGCTCCGGATGGATGAAGATAGAAGATGCCGCTTGGATGAAGATGTCTACCGGTCCGGATGTCCTCTTCTGTCCGGATAGGATGAAGACTTCTGCTGCTCCGGATGTCTTCTTTTGGTCCATCGGTGCCCGGTTGGGTGAAGACGACTCAAGGTAGGGAGATCTTCAGGGGGGTAGTGTTAGGTTTATTTAAGGGGGGGTTTGGGTTAGAGTAGGGGTATGTGGGTGGTGTGTTGTAATGTTGGGGGGTGGTATTGTGTTCTTTTACAGGCAAAAGAGCTGATTTCTTTGGGGCATGCCCCGCAAAAAGCCCTTTTAAGGGCTGGTAAGGTAATAGAGCTGTTAACTTTTTTAATTTAGATTAGGGTAAGGAATTTTTTTATTTTGGGGGCTTTGTTATTTTATTAGGGGGCTTAGAGTAGGTGTAATTAGCTTAAAATTCTTGTAATCTTTTTTTATTTTTTGTAATTTAGTGGGTTTTTTTGTAGTTTAGTTTATTTAATTGTAGGTACTTGTAGTTAATTGATTTAATTTATTTATTGATAGTGTAGTGTTAGGTTTAATTGTAACTTAGGTTAGGATTTATTTTACAGGTAATTTTGTAATTATTTTAACTAGGTAGCTATTAAATAGTAAATAACTATTTAATAGCTATTGTACCTAGTTAAAATAAATACAAAGTTGCCTGTAAAATAAATATAAATTCTAAAATAGCTACAATATAATTATTCATTATATTGTAGCTAGTTTAGGGTTTATTTTACAGGTAAGTATTTAGCTTTAAATAGGAATACTTTATTTAATAAGAGTTAATTTATTTTGTTAGAATAAAATTAGGGTTAGACTTAGCTTTAGGGGTTAATACATTTATTAGAGTAGCGGCAAGGTCCGGTCTGCAGATTACTGGTTAATACTTGAAGTCAGGTGTCGGCGATGTTAGGGAGGGCTGATTAGGGGTTAATACTATTTATTATAGGGTTTTTGAGGCGGGAGTGAGGCGGTCTAGGGGTTAATACATTTATTAGAGTAGCGGCGAGCTCCGGTTGGCAGATTAGGGGTTAATAAGTGTAGTTAGGTAGCAGCGATGTTGGGGGGGGCAGATTAGGGGTTAATAAATATTATGTAGGTGTCGGCGATGTTAGGGGCAGCAGATTAGGGGTTTATAGGTATAATGTAGGTGGCGGCGGTGTGCGGTCGACAGATTAGGGGTTAAAAAAATGTATTATACTGGCGGCGATGTGGGGGTACCTCGGTTTAGGGGTACATAGGTAGTTTATGGGTGTTAGTGTACTTTAGAGCACAGTAGTTAAGAGCTTTATAAACTGGCGTTAGCCCAGAAAGCTCTTAACTACTGACTTTTTTCTGCGGATGGAGTCTTGTCAGTAGAGGCTCTACCGCTTACTTCAGCCAAGACTCTAAAATTTCAGCGTTAGGAAGATCCCATTGAAAAGATAGGATACGCAATTGGCGTAAGGGGATCTGCGATATGGAAAAGTCGCGGCTTGGAAGTGAGCTTTAGACCCTTTCCTGACTGACTCTAAATACCAGTGGGTGGTAAAAAGCAGCGTTAGGAGCCCTTAATGCTGCTTTTGACGGCTAACGCCAAACTCTAAATCTAGGCGTATATTATTAGTTCTGAATCAGGAAATTCAGGAACAGAAGGGAAAAATAAAAAAAAATAGGAGAACAAATAGAAGAGTTTTTTTAGGGAATATACAGAAAATCAAAAAGATCAAGGAGAGGGGGGAGGAAACACAAAAGCTTCGGATCAAGGAGGCAGGAGGAATCCTTTAAGGACCCAGAGAAGAGAGCAGTGTTAGAGTTAATAAGATCTAAAAAAGTTATAAATGTTTCCAAAGTCAATTTAACAGATACACAAGTTGAGGTTTTAGGTAAGGTCTTAACTTTTGCTCACACTAACAAATGTAAAAAATTCACAGGAATTAAAGATTTGAATTTGTTTGCAAGAAAATTAGCCTTAAGTAAACTACATCAGGATAAAAAAAACAATGGATACATTTAGATATGTATGACACATTATTATTAAAAGACTTTGAAGAATCTAGTGAGGTAGAGGACATCAATAAACAAATTGATCAGGAACATATAGGGTATATCAATTTAGCTAACATTAGCAAACAACATTCCCTGAAATATACAACTTTGTGAAATTAGTTGAGAAAGAAATTGAGCTATTGAACTCTGAAATAAAATTTAAGGATAACTTAACAAGAGTACAAAGAATAGCAAAAAAAACAAAAACTAAGAGAAAATAAAACATTAACTATAAAGATAAAGGTGGGAATGTAGTTGTGCTTGACAATAAAGATTATGAATAATAGTGTACCAGACAAGTTACTGATAACAATAATGTAATATATAAAAAAGAAAAGGAATTTCGGGATGTAAAACACCCAAAAATTCAAACTTTTTATACCATACCAAAACTACATAAAGAGAAGATACCCCACCCCCCAGGGAGACCAATCGTATCAGGGATTGTCTTATTGACAGAAAGGATCTCAGAGTATGTGGATTATTGTTTGAGACCATTTCTGACAACTTTGTCTTCTTATGTAAAACATTTCCCTTGACGTTCTTAGACGACTTGATGGAGTAACATTAAATAAAAATACTCTGTTAGAAACAATAGATATAGAAGCTTTATACTCTTCGACACTCCAGAACAGAGGGGTCGGAATTAAATTCGTACTCAACAGAACTATTTTTTATTCAATAAAAAAATGTTATGAACAAATTTTAGGTACTGCTTGTTGTGCCCTTACGTATGCATGTCTCTTTTTAGGCTACTGGGAAAATGACAAAGTCCTAGATGCTGAAACAAATAATGAAAATTTCTTTAGTCTTTGGATATGCTATATAGGTGACATTTTGATGTTTTGGGAGGGAACTGTACAAGAATTGGAAGAATTCATGAGAAAGTTGAACCAAAATAAATATAATTTGAAATCTACATATAATTACAGTGAAACAGAAATAGGATTCTTAGACCTAAAATATTTAAAATCACTGGTTATACATTAAATACAGCTACTTATAGGGAAAAAAAACTGCAGGAAACACTCTATTTAGAGCAGAAAGACACCACTTCCCAAACCTAATGAGAAATATTCCACAGGGACAATACCTGAAACATAAAAGAAACTGTACAAACCCTGACCAATTTAGGACAGCTTCAGGGGAGGTTTAGAGAAAGAGGCTATCCAGATGGTATACTAAAAAGAGGATACATTAGAGCAAGAAGCACGAATAGAGAAACATTTCTTTATCAAACAAAAAATAATGAGAATAAGGGTATAATAAGGTTCAAAACAACTTACAATAACAAATGTGAAGAAATTAGATAAATTCTAAGCAAACACTGGCACCTTTTGAATATAGAGCCAGGTCTAGCTAAATTAGTAGGGGATTCTCCAAAAATGACAGCAACGAGAGGTCCAAATTTAAAAGACAAATTAGTATCAACCCATTATGTACACAAATATACTAATTGGATAAAAATGCTATCAGAAAGGGATGGCAAGTTTGAATGCAAGAATGGTCGGTATGTAAACATTTATTGACAGGATATTCATTTATTGATAAAAATCAGAAAAAAAAACTCTTTGTAAGGGGTCATATCACTTGTAGAACAGAAGGGATAGTTTATCTGGTAACATGTAGTTGTCCCATGTATTATGTAGGGAAAACCTACAGGGAATTACGGGACAAAATAAAAGAACATAAAATGGACATAAAAAATTAAATGATTAAGACAATTAGTGTAGCAAGACATTTTGCACAATGTCATAATAGTAAAAATTGATTTGAAAGGAAGAGGAAGTGATTTAGATAAAATATTACTGCAAAACAAATGCAGATGGATTTATTACCTACAATCAATAAATCCAAAAGGACTTAATGAAGAGAATAAATTTTGCTCAATTTTTAGGTTAATATCTAGTGTAAATATGGTTACATACGTATAGAACCATATAATAATGAAAATTGTTACTTTGATATCCCTAAAGTATATGAACCTTTATAAATATTTGAAAATAATCAGTTCAATATTAATTTTTTCGAGTATAGATATACAGTATCTCACAAAAGTGAGTACACCCCTTACATTTTTGTATATATTTTATTATATCTTTTCATGTGACAACACTGAAGAAATGACACTTTGCTACAATGTAAAGTAGTGAGTGTACAGCCTGTATAACAGTGTACATTTTCTGTCCCCTCAAATTAACTCAACACACAACCATTAATGTCTAAATCATTGGCAACAAAAGTGAGTACACCCCTAAGTGGAAATGTCCAAACCAGGCTCAATTAACCATTTTCCCTTCCCGGTGACATGTGACTCGTTAGTATTACAAGGTCTCAGGTGTGAATGGGGAGCAGGTGTGTTAACTTTGGTGTTATCACTCTTACACTCTCTCATACTGGTCACTGGAAGTTCAGCATGGCACCTAATGGCAAAGAACTCTCTGAGGATCTGAAAAAAAGAATTGTTGCTCTACCTAAAATAACACAAAGAATGTCCACAGCATCGTCTTTATCCTTTACTTTACATAAAGATGGCCTAGGCTTTAAGAAGATTGCTAAAAGCCTGAAACTGAGCTATAGCACGGTGGGCAAGACCATACAGTGGTTTCACAGGATAGGTTCCACTCAGAACAGGCCTCACCATAGTCGACCAAAGAAGTTGAGTGCACATGCTCAGCGTCATATCCAGAGGTGGTCTTTGGGAAATAGACGTTTGAGTGCTGCCAGCATTGTTAAAGAGGTTGAAGGGGTGATGGGTCAGCCTGTCAGTGCTCAGACCATATGCCGCACACTGCATCAAATTGGTCTACATGGCTGTTGTCCCAGAAGGAAGCCTTTTCTAAAAATGATGCACAAGAAAGCCTGCAAACAGTTTGCTGAAGACAAACAGGCTAAAGACATGGATTACTGAAACCATGTCCTGTGGTCTGATGAGACCAATATAAACTTATTTGGTTCAGATGGTGTCAAGTGTGTCGGGCGGCTACCAGGTGAGGAGTACAAAGACAAGTGTGTTTTGCCTACAGTCAAGCATGGTGGTGGGAGTGTCATGGTCTGGGCCTGCATGTGTGCTGCTGACACTGAGGAGCTACAGTTCATTGAGGGAACCATGAATGTCAACATGTACTGTGACATACTGAAGCAGAGCATGATCCCCTCCATTTGAAGACTGGGCTGCAGGGCAGTATTCCAACATAACTGACCCAAAACACACCTTCAAGACGACCACTGCCTTGCTAAAGAAGCAGAGGGTAAAGGTGATGGACTGGCCAAGCATGTCTCCAGACCTAAATCCTATTGAGCACCTGTGGGGCATCCTCAAACAGAAGGTGGGGGAGCGCAAGGTCTCTAACATCCACCAGCTCTGTGATGTTGTCATGGAGGAGTGGAAGAGGACTCCAGTGGCAACCTGTGAAGCTCTGGTGACCTCCATACCCAAGAGGGTTAAGGCAGTGCTGGAAAATAATGGTGGCCACACAAAATATTGACACTTTGGGCCCAATTTGGACATTTCCACTTAGGGGTGTACTCCCTTTTGTTGCCAACGGTTTAGACATTAATGGCTATGTGTTGAGTTATTTTGAGGGGACAGCAAATTTACACTGTTATACAGGCTGTACACTCACTACTTTACAAAAGTACTTTGCAAAGTGTAATTTCGTCAGTGTTTTCACATGAAAATATATAATAAAATATTTACAAAAATGTGAGATACTGTATGTATATATTTTTGGGTATATTACAATGTTGTTATAATTTAAGAGATATTATTTCCATGAAGAGGTATACAAGTTAAAATTTCCCAGATGATTCTGTGTTATATTAATTGTATGTAACATATTCTTGCACTGAAAAAAGAAAAATTAGTTACCAAGTATCGAGAAACAGTAAAAAGTATTGTCTTTGTGATATTTCACCCTGCACCTGCAAATTAAGCTGAAAAAAATAAAGGAGGAGTTTAAATCACAAATAAAAAGGAATCCCAATGATGACATCACTACTACATATTTGCCAGAAGAAGTGCTAAGCCTAAGGGGTGAAACGTGCATAACTTTGGTGTGCTGTGCTTCGGTCTTATGAAAGATTACATGACCGAAAAGCACTAAACATCAGTTTATTCAAGTAGATTACAGTTTAATCCTACAATGCTGATTTGGAAAACTACTAGCGGTTGGAGCGCTATATGCAGTATCAGTTCTGTTACCTGAATGGAAGGAGGTGTTGATGTAAGTATACTCCGTGTCTAATTATTCACTTCTGAGTGGAGCTCAGTAAGTACAAACTACGTTTCCAATGTTTGGGAACCAGTGATTTGCATAGCAAAGGGGTTAATGTGATACAACACTACCAGTAAGAACTGATTGATCTTTAGCCCTGTAATTGGATTAATGCTAAAAGGGAAAAGCATAGAAGTATCTGATTACGTTATCTCTCGTTTTTTGCCACATACAATCTGTAATCCTTTGGAAATTAAGAACAAAGAGGATCCCCAAAATGATCAATCATACTTGGATCTCATATTTGACTCTATAATATAATTAATGAATACGTAATACTGAGGAATTCACACATTTGAACTGTATTTACTAATTAGGGGCCCATTGATTTACATTGTAGTGGCTATTTGTTATTATAATCTAAATAGCCTTAGAGGTTAATTAAACAGTAGTAACATTAATTCTCATTTACGGTTTTCTTTTCTATATGTGAGCATTAACCAAATCTCCCCTATTAAAGTTAGAATCAAGTCATACATTAAGTGCTGGGCAATATTTTCTTCTCTCTTTTTTTCTATATTTTTCTTTTGTTTCTCTTTTCTCTTTCATTATTTTATTTTTTTTGTATATATAAATATGTATTTATGAATAAACAGAACATATTCTGCTATGTAAGAACACTGGAATGTGAAATATTCATATTTTCATGTCAGGTTAGCGCACGAGAATATGCGATTTGTGTTTGCGTGCGAGTAGTGTGTCTGTATTTTTACGCGTGTAGGATTAGCGCACGATAGTTTACTTTCAACTCATAATAAGAGCACAAGAGAACACGTACAAAACAGCTTACTTCTAGCACAGTTAACACTCGAGTGGGAGCGTTTAATAGCGCTTCATACGTAATCTGGCCCTTGATGTGATGATTATAACAAGGAATGAGATTGTTCTTACTCATTAATATGAGTACAGATGATTATTGTACATTAATAATTATAATGTATTGAAGATCCCCTATCAGGGTGCTTTTCTTGAAGATTATTTAAGTGTTTGATTGTTTATAAAT
>NC_069499.1:557152982-557225482 GCF_027579735.1 Bombina bombina | reverse complement strand
AACGCAAAGAGGTGATGTTTTGGGATATCAAATTCTTCCTGTATCTGTATAAAAGATTTGAATAACCCTGACTCTTCCTCAATTAATTGCCCCAGATACACTATACCTTTCCTTTGCCAGGTGTGAAAAATCCCATAACTTAGTCCTGGCGCAAATTCCGGATGGCCCAGGATAGGGAGAAATTTAGAGAACCTGAAGTTAATTTTAAGCTCTGAGCAGAACTTCTGCCAGGCTAAAACCACATTACTTATCACCTTAATATTTAATATCGACGATGGCATTTTATCCATAGGCGTGTGTAGGATAGCTTTTAACTTGAAGGGCTTTATTAGGTTATCCTCTATGTCTAGGAAAGAGCAGTAATCTTTTTCCGTAATCCAATCAATTGCTATTTTTAACATTGTGACCTGATTGTATAATTTAAGATTGGGAAGACCATAGCCTCCGTATTCTTTATCAAGATATAAAATCTTTTTTGAAAGTCTCACCCTTCCTCCGTTCCATAAAAAAGCTTTACAGTCTTTGTCATATCTATTCAGATCCACGTTTTTAATTGGGATTGGTAAATTCTGAAGTATATACATAACCCGTGGGAATACAAATGTTTTCAACAACATTATTTTGGCCGATATCGAGATGGGCAGTGGTCTCCATTTTTCCATCAGTAGGCTAATTTCTTGGAAAGATTTAAGATGGTTTAAAATATACCATAACCCTGGATTTAAGCTTAAATATAGTCCAAGATATTTTATTTGTTCAACCTCTTGAAATGGGTGCTGACCTATGTATCTTTTGGGGCGTCTGATCCAAAGTAGTTCTGATTTTGAATAGTTTATTTTATACCCAGAAAAGGACCCATAATCATTAATTATTTCTAATAATATTGGTATATCCCGTGCTGTTCTAGATAAAAAAAGTAACAAGTCATCTGCATATAGTGATAAAATTACATTATCATTTCCCAACTTAATTCCAGATAACATTTGTCTGAGTCTTACCGCTAGTGGTTCTATCGAGAGGTTGAACAATAAGGGGGACAAGGGGCACCCTTGTCTGGTTCCTTTCTTTAGCGTAATTTTAGGGGAAAATTGCCCATTTATAAATAACGTAGAACATGGTGCTTTATAGATTAATTTAACAAAATTGAGAAAGTTACCGGTAATACCAAAGCGGGATAATGCCGTGAATAGATGTTCCCATACTATGGCATCAAATGCTTTTTCAGCATCCAGCGTTAAAAGGGCCAGGTCTACCTCCCCTGATTTGGTTTTGCCATTTATTTTATTCCAGTACTGACTTAGGACTAATAACACTTTCCGTATATTCTTAGATGAATTCCTACCTGGCATGAATCCCGTTTGATCTGTATGGATCAAATTATTAATGTATTTTTTCAATCTATCTGCTACTATTGCTGTAAGAAGTTTATAATCATTGTTTAAAAGTGATATTGGCCTGTAGGCATTAGGGTTTTCTGGATCTTTGTCTTTTTTATGTATGAGAATGACTGTGGAGGCGGAGAAAAGATTTGATTCTAGACAAGTTTTAACAAAATAGTGATTGAATAGTTCTCTCAATGTATCTCCTATTTCGTTTTTAAGTATTCGATAAAATTCAGCCGGTATTTGGTCCGGTCCTGGAGCTTTGTTTAATTTCACCTTCTCTATAGCTTTTAGAATTTCCAATTCCGATATTGGTTGATTCAGATCTGCCCTTTCATCCACTGTTAATTGTTGGAGGGAGACCTTTTTCCAAAACAGGTCTTTGGCTTTTTCATTACAGGATCCTGCCTCATATATTTCTGAATAGTGCTCATACATTATTCGACAGATCTCCTTAGGTGCTGTATAACTTATATTTCCTTTTTTAATACTAGCAATATTTTTCCTACCTTCTTTCCCCCCTTTGGTTATTTTAGCTAGAAATTTTGCTGACCTCCCATGGTAACTAGCGAAGAAGGCATTTGCCCTTCTATCCTGTTTTATACTTTTTAATTTTAGGAATCCCTCTCTTTCATTTTTAGCTTTATTATAACTAGCCCACAACATATTATTGGGATTATTAAGATATAATTTATAACTGTTTTTTAATTGATTTGCCAATTGGATATCCTGCTCCCGAGATTTTCTTTTCCATTTAACCAGATATGCTTTTATTTCACCCCGTAGGACTGCTTTAGCAGCTTCCCAAAAAACCTCTATCTTCTTGTAGTAATTTTTATTATCTATTTTATATTGATTCCATTTATGGATTAGGAATCTATTAAACTCCATATCTAGTATAAGGTGTTTTGGGGAAAAAAAGTTATTAACTCCCCCCTTCCGGTGTCTAATATGATCCAAACTTAAACCAATTATTGCGTGGTCAGAAATAATTATGTCCTATTATTGGATTTAAATCTAAAGACAGCATGGAATCGTTAATAAGAAATAAATCTATATGGGACATTACCTTATGAGTTTTAGATACACACGATAACTCTCTGACATCTGGATTCTTTATTCGCCATATGTCATGGAGGTTTAATTTATTACGGAAAGACCCAAATAGTCTTTCTTCCGCTTTCCTACCTACCGCCTGCTTACCCAGTCTGGTTCTATCTATCACTGGCGTCGTTGTCATCTTGAAATCCCCTGCGACAATTAGGTTCCCATTCAGGTATGGTGCGAGCTTTATATACATGGTGTCCCAAAATTTTGGGTCTAACTCATTAGGGCCGTAGACATTACAAATAATTATTACAGTATCACCATATTCTACTTCAATTATAATAAATCTCCCCCCCGTATCCCGTTCTTTAACTAAGATTTTGCAATCAATCTTTTTGGAAACTAAGATCTCTACTCCTCTCTTACGTTTAGGCCCAGGGGCGGCTATTACTTCTCCTACCCATTTACTTTTAAGCTTAGCCATCTCTACCTCTTGTAGATGGGTCTCCTGTAATAGAGCGATGTCTGGGTTCTTTTTTCTTAGTGTTTTTAAAATTAAAGACCTTTTAGTCGGGGAGGTTATTCCCCCCACGTTCCATGATACTATGTTAAGCATTCTATCTCCTGTGTCTTTCTACCCGTACCATGCCATCTCGGACAGGGAAAAAAGAAAAAAAAAAAAAAAAAAAAAAAGAGAAAAAGAAACAAAAAACACACATAACATACAAACACTCTCGTTTAAACATCTCCAACATGTATCTTCTGGTTTTATATATATCCCTCTTAATGATAACTCATCCAAGGTCCGGCATAATCTAGCTTCTAGTTTCATCCTAGCACAACACCTTCCACAATACATTTTATCTAATTTATATTGCTTAGGAAGAACAGCTATAAAAAAACAAAGAAAAGTACAACCCCACCATAACCATCTTAACATATACAACTAGAGGGTACTGATAAAATCCCTTGCTTCCTGGTGTGATTTCAGGGTCACATTTTCATTATTTACTCTAAAACAAATTTTCGCTGGGTACATAAGCCTCGCCTGGATACCTTTTTGGATTAGTGTTGTACAAAAAGGGGACATCTCTCTACGTTTCAGGGAGGTTTCGCTGGAAAAATCTTGGAATAACAAAATATTCTCATGTTGTATCATTATTGGTCTTTTTTGTTTGAATTGTCTCATAATCGTTACCTTATCTTGAAAGTTTAGGTATTTCACCATAATGGGTCTAGGTCTTGTTAAACCATTAGTGTCTACTCTAGGGGTGCCCATCCTGTGTGCCCTTTCCACCAGAAATGATACCTCAGATGTTTGTAAACCTAGCAGTGCTGGTAAGTCTTTAGAGGCAAATTTAATTAACTCAGCATCTTGCAATTGACCCGACTCAGGATAGCCTATTATCTTTACATTATTTCTACGTGATCGATCCTCTAGATCTTCTATCTTTGCCTGCATGGTTCTAATGATGTCATGTTGGGCTTTATACCTATTTTCTTGGACACTCATCTGATCTTCAAGCTCTGAAATTCTTGTTTCTGCCTCCACTAATCTACCAGAAAACTGCCTAACTTCATCCGTGAGACCAGCTATTTCTGTTTTTATTGACGTAAGCTGTGGCATTATTAAATCAGATATTTGTTGAACCAAATTTTGGGGGCTGTAACCCTTGAAACCCTTGAACCTCCATACTCTGTTCTAAATCAGGGCTCTTTATTTTTTTATCTCGTTGTTTCGGTGGCATTGCTGGCGATTTATTTTTAGACAATGTGACAAATCTTTCCATTCAAGATGAAAAATAGTGTGAGAAAAAGAAAAAAAAGGATGGGAGAACTAATTGTTCCCCGTACGTTATCAAATATTAGTAAATGTGTAGTTAAACCAAACACAAACAAGTGAAAAAAAAAAACAAAAAACAAAAAAAAAAACAAGTGCAGTAATATGCACACCTAGCAAGGTGGCAAAGTGAATATGACGCCTAGCAATTCCCCTAGGTAATTAATTACAAAGATATACCCCAGATTTAAGGCCTACCTATTTCTCTACGGTCAATCTCTGATATAGCTTGCTTACACAGTGTCCTGACACCCTTTGTTGGAAGGAGGTAGCCTTAATGTTACCGTGAAAATCAAGATGCTGGATTAACAAAAAACGGTTCACCAATCACCTACATCCCCAATTATTTCTAAAAAATACTCAGCAAAAACTGTAGCTTTAAATCAACCTCTACCACTGTACAGCTACCCTCCCAGCAATCTTTTCTTTGATCTTAGTATATACTTTTGGGCTTAGTATATATCCCTATCAGACAATAACTCTTAACAAGCTACTTATACAATTTGTGCAGCTTGAGGAGAGGAGCAAAAAAAGCACACACAGGCAAAACAGAAAAAAAGCAAACAGAACCCCACACACAGCAGTAATATAGTATAACAGTAATATAGCTGTAGTATAGCATCAATGTCTCTAAATCCTTTATCTTAAGTCCCAGCTGTTTTATTCAACTTCTCACAGCCAAATTTACGCAACCAGTTATCACTGTTTCATTCTGGCAAAAACTGCGCCTACTGTGAGCCAGGGTCCCCCTCTTTGTCAGGCACACCTATCCTCTGTTATAATGCAGAGCCTCTTAAATACGTTCCAGGTGGTAGTCCAAACCTCTAAACATTCAGGGGCCTAGGCCAGCGTTATTATCCCAGCCGGCTTTTCACCCCCAGTTTTTACCTCTATCTAACAAAAGTTTGTACGCTCACTTTAAACAAAATTTCAGATGCTGTTTAACTGTTTAAGTTTCCTTTTTATGCAAGTGTAGTTCCTTATTTTCTCCCTTCTCTCCTGCTATGAATCTCCCTTAGACAGTGTCCCAGAAAGAAGGAAAGGGGCCTCTCAGTCCAGTGACAAAATAACCAAATTGTCCTGACCCCGGATTATGTAAAAAAGCAGACATGTTGTAAATCCATTAAAATAGCTCACAGCAAACACATACCGCCCGGGTGGTGTAACTAATCCATTACTAAGTCCATTATATTACATACAGGTTTTTTCCTCCAGTGTATAATATACTCATAACTACCTGCTCGTTGCCACTTCACCGTCGCCTTCCTTACCTGGTTCAGGGCGAGATACCTCCCGTACTTTACCAGGTGTGGAGTTGGACGGAATTACGAAGATGATTCCGGCACAGCAGGAGCCGTCCTTCTTCCCGAGTATCTTGTCTTCGTGCTGTCGCACTAACCTGTTTCCAGGGCTGCCACAACTGATGACGTTGCACGGTGTACGTCTCTTCTGCTACACCACCCGACTCCGGGGCCGCCGTATGTGTTTGCGGCCAGTGCCTAACCGGCCTGAGTAGGCAATTGGGGCTTCCGGCAAACCTCTCCGACCTCCGACTTCCCTGACCAGGATACTTGTTCTCGGCTATAGGGAGCTTGTTTGTGGGGAAGTGTAGTACTAGCTCTTTACACCTGAGCTGCTGAGCGTGCTACCTGCTGCACGCCCCTCCCACCGGAGCAGTAACCAGAAATCTATCTCCTACTGATGAGTTCCAAAAAGAACGAAACAGGCTTGTCTAGTGAGTGATTTCTGGTTTGCTGTCATAATCCTGTTAAAAGGATTGCTGTGTTAAAACAGTATTTTGAAGCAATAAAACTGAGAATTTGCATATCTAATTTGCATATCGTACCCAGAATTCCCTTGTGCAATTGTAACATTGTATATGAGGTATTTCTGGGGAAAAAGCGAGTGGGGAGTCTTGCCTAGATGTGCTAATTTCCTATGCAAATATTTACATTGATTTAATTTCGAGACATGGAGGATTTTAATTACAGTTTTTCATCTCCCCCCCCTTAATTGTAATGAATGTGTATATATATATATATATGTATATATATATATATATATATATATATATATATATATATAAATAAATACGCACACAATCAACCACCTCGGCTCTAACATTGTATAATAACATCAACATGAAGAAAGCACTCACAAGATCTTCAACATTGTCAAGTGCCTGACAATTCTATGGCGTCAGAGAACCATGTCTGCTTCTAGAATTTTATTTCTTGGTTCTAACACTGGATTATTCTGGCTGCTGAATATATTTTTTGGCTCCTAACGTTGACCTAAATTTGTCTGCTCCTGGCCTAAATGAATTAATTTAATCCTTCAGTAGTGTTTATTATTGTTTACTACAGTTCACACAGATATTTTTGTTTTTTTTGGCATATCATTATTTTTTTACATAAAGTAAAACTTCCATCCTTCAGAGCACACAGAATATTATAGTTATACTTGTGTAAATAACACAAATGATTGATGTGTTTTAAAAGTAAAAATCACTTCAAAGTTAACTATTACATTACCAGCTAAACTTGGCAAGCTGGGTGTGTTTAAACAATAAAACCCTGATTAGTGGCTGTCAAAAATCCTCATTATATTCCCTCCTCCATTACTTACCCAAGACTGTCCACCCAGCTGATCATTCTTACCGGGCAGGGATGGAATAACAGAATTACCTGATATCGAGCAGCATTTTGCTTCTAGGTGGGGAGCTTTTGACTTATTATTTCACAATGGGGTAGTTACCCTGGGGTTGGCATTGTATTGAAGTTAGGGGGTTACTTGTAAATATATAAAAAAAAAAGTTTACTTTTTTGTTTTGTTTGCTTTTTAGCATTAGTATTTTTATTTTTTTAAAGCTAACTGTCAAGTCTTTAACATTCTTGTTTCTGGAAGCTAACTTCCAATTACTGTGCTTGGCATTCTGAGGGTTAAAGCTTTTTAAACAATTTGGCACTGTGCTTCTAATGATTTAATGAGATTTATTTAATTTTGCACTGTATCAATTTTGAGCTCTGCTTCCAACCTTGGGAACTTGATGTTTATAAACTCAGGAGCCATATGCAGGAAGTGCTTGGCAAACAGGAAGAAACTCCACAATATTTGTTACATTGTATTGCTGTTGTGAAAATGTGTTAGGTACTGATAGAATTAATTTGCAACACGTGATGAAAATTGAGATGTCCAATCTCTAAAACTTAGTATCCATATATAGAATACATTTGCAATTTTAATCTTATTCTTTAATCCCTGAAATATTACACAGATAAATATCTAATATTATATTAATATTTTAACTAAATAGCTTTGTATTTATGTTTTTAACATTAATATGTGTACTTTTAAATAAGAGCAAGAGTTGTGTATTGGGAAGATAACCTAGGATTCCACATAATTAGAAATACTTTTGCAGAACTGTCAAAATAAACACACACACACTCACATATATATGTTACGGGTAAAGTCAGAAATCTGGGTAATCCTAGGATTACCCAGGTAAACCTAACATTACCCAAGCAACTGTGGGTAAAGCATGATGTAATGTAATACCCCATCTACACTATTTTGTTTGCCTCTGCCTGGGGGGGGGGTTCAAGGAAGGTGCCCCGCCGATCCTCTGGCATTCACCCTTGAACCTTGGGAAATGAGGTTTACAAGGGGGCCTTCGTCCCCCTTGAACGCCCAGATGGAGGCAAAAAAGATAGTGAAGATGTGTAAATTAAAGTGCATCGTATATATGTTTGATGCAGTGACTTAATGCACTCTGAGAAGATTATCATGTTACATCGGGCTTTACCCACAGCCGCTTGGGTAATGTCAGGTTTATCCAGGTAATGCTAGGATTACCCAGTTTCTTACTTTACACGCAATATACTGTATATATAAATAATTTCTCTCTAAAAAATAATTGTATTGCTGAAGTTTAGGTCTTAAAGTAAAAAATCAAGGTTTAAGACCCATAAAAAACTGACGTGCATATGAAAGAGCATTATTACATGTTAAGAGTATGTTACATTAAAATGTATGTTGTTGAATTTGAAACTAACAGGAAGTACATGTCTATGTACAATTAATCAGTGCTATAGACGTTCATTTTGCCGATAAAGAAAACTAAGCTCAATTGGTAGAGAGTGACAATCCAAAACAATGTTGTCTTCTAGCAAAGGAACTTTTTGAGGTAAAATATCTTCCTTTTTTTACATAGAGATGTTCATCTGATATTTTTTAGTCAGCTTTTTACACACATGCTGCATCACTTTAAAGTAATTAAGCATATGGTAGCATGTCTCGTTAACCAAGTATTGAACACCAGCTTTTTTTGAGTTTCTGTTTAATTCAGAGATTCATGTTCTTTTATTGTGATTTTTAACAAAACTAGTTGGTTTAAGATATATGATAAATATAACTGACTTAACCTCTTGGATGTAACAAAGAGCAAATTAGGCTAAATTTCGCTATCACGTAGTCAGCCAGCCTGCCCTAGTCTCATCTCCTATATTTGTTCCTGGATCCTGAGACTATGCATAATAAGCCAGACCTCTAAAATATCCTGATTAGTGAAGTAAAATTTAATTTGTTATTGTAGATCACTTTAATCTATAAAATCTCCATAAAAGTGAAATTAAAATGTGGTACTCTTCCTAAATTGTCATAATATTTAATTTGATTTTAGAGTGAAATCATTTTAGACCTATAACAATGTGGTATTGAAAAGGAAACTGTTCATGCGTTTATGTAGGAATTCTGACAGTTATTTTCTACAGCATGTTCACAAGCAATATTCTTATAAAGTGACTTTGTCTCTGGACAAATAAAGGCAGGATCTATCCATGACAAATTTAATTAATGATAGAGCAGTAGTTTTGGCTACAGCTTCAGCCACCACTTCTCCCATTTTCAGAATGCAAGACGTCATCACTTTGCTTTGCATGAATGGCTTCTGGGAAGCTGCTGCAGCAGGATCCTAGCTTGAGTGCCGCAGGTGGCACTACTTCTCTGGTGGTCTGTGTTAATAGGACTTTAGACATAACCGAGGTGATGTAGAAATAACCTAGCTTAGAAGAGTGTATAATGAGGATAAAAATAAAGTAAAGCAGGGGCAATATACCCGCTGCACAGTGATATGAGGAGCTCTACAGTAAAATGTATACTGTAAATCTTATACCCCAGTTTGCGCCGCCCTTTTTCTTTTTTATTAAAAGAATATTAAAGTTGATGCACAACCCTCAAGAACATGCAGTGTATTATATACTTAGCCATAACTTAGTCATAGCTAACAGAAATGACTTCTAATATCATGTGCAACAGTTTAGCAGACTAAAGAGGGTGGTACTATGCTCAACAGTGGATGAAAGCATCATTTTTATTTTGTACTAAAAACAAATAACAAAAGTGATGTAAAGGTAATACTTTAAGGTGGGGGGAGCTTAACCATATATATATATATATTTTAATTTTCACTTTGTGTGAAGTGTTTTACAATCATGTGCCGCTGTTCCTTTATTGCTAAGTTCTAATCTGTTTTTATTAACCCATAAATTACATTGCCAACATTTCTTGTATCAGATTTTTTTTTCTTCAGAAAAAAAAAATATTTCTTCTTGTTGTAAATATATGAATCCAAAAAAGTGGATGTTTTGCCAACAATGTAACTGTGTTCTGCTGCATGAGTTTGAATGCCTTTTAGCAAACAGCCATAATGTAAATGCTATGCTTGTCGCTATACTAGGGACAATGCTGATGCTATTGATAGTGTCTTCAACACGATCAAACTCATGTTGGCAGTTAATTAGCTGACAGCTGCATTGTGACAGTTTGCAAGTACTAATGACTGCTACTAACTTTTTTTTTTATGGGAGTCACTATACCATGAAAGTGACAGTATCCTCTGCCTTATACCATTCGGTGTTACCGTTTGGGAAGCAGCACAAACCCTAGGTCCTTACACTAACCTCATTTCTCGTACAAGCTTTTCCTATTTCCAGATCTTTTCAGCTGCAGCAACAAGTTTCCTTGTGGTCTTTAGTTTTTCTCTTGCAGTTCTGTACAGTAATAACATTTTTTTTGTTAGTTATAAGATTAACCAACTGGTACTGAGGTGGTAGTGCCCCTTATAAGGCAGGTAATAGTGACCAGCCATTGAGTGACAGCTCTGCCTTTCCACATGGAGCAGGATTTTTATCTAAATGTGTTTTGTCTTTACACTTTAACTAAAATGTAATTGCATCTTCACTTTCCAAGCTGATGCTAATTAAAAAAAGCAGTTTTCGTGGAGAAGGGATTTTGCATGCATAATCAAGAGCCCTGAGTGAGTAGCTCAGTATTTAAACCTGACCTTTATTCTATGCAATTATGATGTTTAAATATTCAAACTCTGAATTAGCAAAGAGGTTGGATAAAGGAAACCCTGTGCTGAAAGGGCAGGAAGAAGTTGCAGATATGGAAAAGAGATGCAGATGAAGCAGTACAGAGTGCATTATGGCAGTGAGTTTTAACTTTGTTTACATAACCTCTGAAAAATAAGACTGAAATGAGAGAGAGACTGATTTATTTTAAAGAAAAGAGATGCTCGCCAATGTGTGAACTATCTTCCTGCCAATCAGGAAATACATTTAATAAAATACACAAATTTACACATCAGATGACATCACAGAGGGTATTGACACAGATTAAAATGTATTGTTTTTAAAATGTGTATTTATATAGATGGGCTATATAAATGCTTTATCTACAACATATTTATGCCATGAAGAATCTAGTGTACAATGTTCTTTTAAGTAAATAGGGAGAAGGTAATTTAATTAAGAAAAACAGTAATAAGTAGGAGAATACTAATAAAAAGTAGTAAATGATGGCCAGTTACCTCACAACCACCTCCACTTGACACGTAGCTTTGTGGCAACCATAATTAACACCACACTTTTTATGGAGTAGAATTTACCTCTTATTGTATGGTCAGTGGGCACATTTAAATTTGGCACTGAAAATGGTAACTTCTAATATATATAAGATATAAAATGCATTGAAATGCTCTGCCATGAGTTTTAAAGTGATAGTAAACTCTTTCCTTTATAAACGCAGATCCAGAATGTTAGTGATATTTTAGATGGAGTTTAATTCATTAGTTGTAATGAAGATGCCCTATAACTTAATTTTTGATATAGACATAAATTTCAAATACCCTGTGCTCTGCCGCCCCCTTCAAAAGTCAAAATTTCTGTGAGTGAACGGTTTGAATAGTTGTCCAATCAGCGCTCTAGCTACAACAAAAGTGCCATATGGGGAGATCTCTGATTGGACAACAATTCAAACCATTGGCTCACAGAAAAATTTACTTTTGAAGTGGATGATGGGGCACAGGGAATTTGAATTTCATATCCTATATAATAAAAGGCCAAGTGTGTTTGTCCGAATCTGTCATGCGCAGTAGAGACTGCACACGAGGACAAACACACCTGGCCTTCTAACTGTCTTCCTCCTGGCGTCGCGTGTGGTGGAGTGGGCGTGACCGGCTGCGTGGGTGGGCGGGCTTCGGACGTGACATGGACGGGGCCGGGCGTGGCGCGGGTGGGGTTGACCTTGGCATGGGCGGGGCCAAGCATGATGTGGGCGGGGCTGGACGGTGCCAGATGCCGGGCGAGTGCGCACAGTGAGTGATTGAGACAGAGAGGTTTAAAAAGAAGGGGATAGAGAGAGCAGAAGAGGGGGGGATAAAGAGAGGGGGGGAGATAGACAGCAAAAGAGAGGGGGGAGAGTGAGCAAAAGAGAGGGGGGAGAGTGAGCAAAAGAGAGGGGGGAGAGAGCACAAAAGAGAGGGAGGAGAGAGCACAAAAGAGAGGGGGAGAGAGCGCAAAAGAGAGGGGGGAGAGAGCGCAAAAGAGAGAGGGGGAGAGAGCACAAGAGAGAGCACAAAAGAGATAGGGGGAGAGAGCGCAAAAGAGAGGGGGGAGAGAGCAAAAGAGAGGGGCATTTTGTAGGGCATTGCCATAAGTTAAACAGCTCTTTTGCAGTTACCAAAAAGTCCCTAACAGTAAAACTAACCACCCCCCAAAATAAATAAACCTAACACTAAAAAACCTAAACTATCCATTGCCCTGAAAAGGGCATTCAGCTCTTTTGCTGCCCATCCCTAATCTAAAATAAAAAAACAACATGTCTAGCGCCTAAAAATTTTAAAATTAAACCTAAGTTTAAATTAACCTAAATTACAGAAAATAAAAAAAATCTAATATTACAGAAAATAAAAAAACAAATTACCAAAGTTTACAAAATTAAACCTAATCCCTAGGAAAATAAAAAGCCACCCAAAATAAAAAAACCCTACTCTAAGAATAAACTGCCAGTAGCCCTTAAAAGGGCTTTTTGCAGGGCATTGCCCCAAGATAAACAGCTCTTTTACAGAAAAAAAGTCTAAGTCCCCCTAGCAGTAAACCCCCCAAAATAAAAGAACCTAACACTAAAAACCTAAACTACCCATTGCCCTGAAAAGGGCATTTGTTTGGGCATTGCCCTTAAAAGGACATTTCTTTTTTTACTGCCCATCCCTAATCTAAATAAAACAACCCCCCAAAAAAAACTTAAAAAACCCTAAGTCTAACACCCAGGTTGGTACTCACCATTCCTGAAGTCCGGCGCAGAAGGTCCTGTTCCAGGCCATGAAGTCTTCTTCCAAGTGGTGACCTCTTCTTTCTTCCTTCAGGAAAAATCCGGCACGGAGTGGAGGGCGGAGCTGAAGACCCGCGACCCTAGAACTGAAGACCGGTGACCCTGGAACTAAATACCGGCGACCGTGGAGCCTTGGAGCGTGGAGGATCCTCTCTGTACGATCGCCCCGTACACTGAAAAGGGAATTCAAGGTACACGATTAAAGATGGCGTCCCTTGAATTCCTATTGGCTGATTTGATTCTTCAAATTCAAATCAGCCAATAGGATGAGAGCTACATAAATCCTATTGGCTGTTTAAATCAGCCAATAGGCTGATCCTGGAACTGAAGACCAGCAACCGCAGAGCCATGGAGTGTGGAGGATCCTCTTCGTACAATCGCCGCCGTACACTGAATAGTGAATTCAAGGTACGCGATTAAAAATGGCAAACCTTGAATTCCTGTTGGCTGATTTGATTCTTCAAATTTAAATCGGCCAATAGAATGAGAGCTACTAAAATCCTATTGGCTGTTTAAAGCAGCCAATAGGATTTCAGTAGCTCTCATCCTATTGGCTGATTTGAATTTGAATAATCAAATCAGCCAATAGGAATTCAAGGGACGCCATCTTTAATCGCGTATCTTGAATTCACTATTCAGTGTACGGCGGCGATCGTATGAAGAGGATCCTCCATGTTCTATGGCTCCGCGGTCGTTGGTCTTCAGTTCCAGGGTCGCAGGTCTTAAGCTCCGCGGTCATCGGTCTTCAGCTCCGCTCCGCGTCGGATGTTCCTGGAAGAAGAAAGAAGAGTTCACTGCTTGGAAGAAGACTTCACCGCCTGGAACAGGACCTTCTCCGCTGGACTTCAGGAACGGTGAGTATCAACCTGGGGGTTAGACTTAGGTTTTGTTAAGGTTTTTTTTTTGGGGGGGTTGATTTATTTAGATTAAGGATGGGCAGTAAAAGAGCTAAATGCCATTTTCAGGGCAATGGGTAGTTTAGGTTTTTTAGTGTATTTTGGGGGGTTTGGTGGGTGCAGAGGTTTACTGTTAGGGGGACTTAGACTTTTTTCTGTAAAAGAGCTGTTTATCTTGGGGCAATGCCCTGCAAAAAGCCCTTTTAAGGGCTACTGGCAGTTTACTCTTAGATTAGGGGGTGTTTTTATTTTTGGGGGGCTTTTTTATTTTCATAGGGATTAGGTTTAATTTTGTAAATTTTGGTAATTTGGTTTTTTATTTTCTGTAATGTTAGCCTTTTTTTTATTTTTTGTAACTTTAGTATTTTTTAGTTTAGTTAATTTGTGTTAATTTAGGTGGTGTTAGTTTAGGGGGCTTAGTAATTTAATTAGTTATTTGCTTTGTGGGTTTTGGCGGTTTAATGGGTTAATAGGTTAACTAGGTTTTTTGTGATGTTTTTTTGCGGTTTAGGGGTTAATAGGGTAAATAGGTTTATTGCGATGTGTGGGTTTTGCAGTTTAGGGGTTAATAGGTTAATTATGTTTATTGTGATGTATGTGTTTTGCGGTTTAGGGGTTAATAGGGTAATTAGGTTTATTGCGATGTGGGTTTTTTTGCGGTTTAGGGGTTAATAGGGTAATTAGGTTTATTGCGATGTCTGGGTTTTGCGGTTTAGGGGTTAATAGGTTAATTATGTTTATTGTGATGTGGGGGTTTTGCGGTTTAAGGGTTAATAGGGTAATTAGGTTTATTGCGAAATGGGTGGTTGACGGTTAAGGGATTAAGGGGTTAATTACTTTATTATTTTGCGATGTGTGGGTTTGCGGTGTAGGTGTTAATACTTTGTGTGGGAGGTTCTGGGTTTTTATTGTTATACTTCGTGCAGGCGTTTTTTTTTTTTTTTGTAATGCTCCGTTTGCCTTCACTGCATCCCGGTGGATTTTCAGAATTCACCTGGATGCAGCTTTGTTGCATCCAGGTGAATTATTTTGCCTGGGGGCGCAGCCAACATTCTGTTGGCTGCCTCGTGCTGCCAACATTCCATTGAGGATGCGTGCGCAACTGCCGACAGCGACAGACATTACAAACGCAATTATAGTATAGATACCCTTGAACTCAACTATAAAGTCTCCAAAAGAGCTAATATACTTGAACATAATAAGTGTCAGTATATGCACCTACTAGAAATCGGCTGAATCTGTGGAAACTATCCAGTGTGTGAAACACATGACTGTGAATTGCCTAAGATCTCACCATGGAGACTAGCTCCTTAAAAGAGATGCAGACCTTACTAATCAACACAAGAAACATCTATAAAAACTGATGTACATGAAGCTAGATGTAGTGCTATAATAGGTCATCTAACTAAGCACAAAAAACAAAATAACTACAGCGTTATTATGTGCAAGTGTACAAACAGTGATGTGCCTAACTTATAACAAAATTAGCCGACCAGTAACAGAAATAATAGTTATTGATTATAGACATTCTTACCAGCCTTTGTTTGTTGCAAGTAAGATAAGCATGTTAGCAGATAGCCTGCCCTAATGTGGGTGTCACAGTCAGAGCTGCAGCACACCACTTTGCAACATACACTAAATTATATTTTCTCACTTGGATTTAAAGGGACAGTCAACACCAGAATTTTTGTTGTTTAAAAAGAAAGATAATCCCTTTATTACCCATTCCCCAGTTTTGCATAACCAACACAGTTATATTAATACACTTTGTACCTCTGTGATTATCTTGTATCTAAGCTTCTGCAGACTGCCCACTTATTTCAGTTCTTTTGACAGACTTGCTTTTTAGCCAATCAGTGCTAACTACAGGATAACTTCACGTGCATGAGCTCAATGTTATCTATATGAAACACATGAACAAAGGCCCTCTAGTGGTCAAAATGCATTCAGATTAGATTCAGTCTTCAAGGTCTAAGAAATTAGCATATGAACCTCCTAGAATTAGCTTTCAACTAAGATTACCAAGAGAACAAAGCAAAATTGTTGATAAAAATAAATTAGAATGTTGTTTAAAATTACATTCCCTGGGGGGCGGAGTCAGCCAGCAACGGGAGCAGACGTGTTTCTGCTATGCTCTAACATTTTAGGAATAAATATTGACAACTAAATACTAAAACCCTTAACTAGCTGCACCTTATCATCACTTAAGCTTTTGCTTATCTGCAGGTGGTGATTTTGAGGACTATGGCTAAGTTTGACGCCTGATTAAAGACACAGAAGGTTCTAGACTCTGAGCTGTGAGGGCCTCGGAGCGAAGCCGAACAAGACAGGACCAGCAGGCCCTTCAAATAAGACCTACCAGTAATTGTAGCGATCCGTACACTGCTGGCACATTTTACACCTGTGAGCATGGAGAAAGCTAACACCGCAATCCATGAACTACTGCTAGAACTAGATCGGAAGATGTCTAAAAGATTTGAAGACCTTAGGCTACTAGTGAGGGGTGCACACATGGAGGCGGCCATTTTTACATCACAGACATTTACAATGACCAAAGAGCAGTGGAGGAATGTGCATACGAGAGAAAAGGAGCCTGCTCATACCCGGAGGAGTACACTAGCGAATCTAAAGCCCTTTACTTTAACTCCAGTTATGGGGAATGTGGCTGCCACTAGAGGGAAGGTTGATGATATCAATGTACGAGCAGCCAGACCAGTTGGGGGCTTTGAGTGGCATGATCACTATACTGCAGGTTCCTTGGCAGTGACAGGGTCTGAGCAGCGATCGAGAGATACTACTGATTTCTGCGATCAAGAACATGGCTCCTTCCACTACGTTCCCTTCAAACCCACTATTGGAGATTATTGATTGGCGTCTAGTAAAAGAGAGACACTCCAACAGATCCTCTGATAGCAAGCTGCTAATAGTTGTCGGACTTAGTTTGCCAAGTTAAGAGTTCCGATCCCGGTGTGATGATTTGGCTTATCTGCAAGACTGTACAGCGGTTCTGAAGCTGACGCAATTTAGAATTGGTATAGGCTGATGCTCTATAAGCTTTGAACTTTCCTCTGTGTGACTCTGATATTTCCTCTCTAGTGCTTGTTTTGTTCTTTTTGGGGTTTTTTTGCTTTATACTGCTATGTTACTTATATATTATAACAGTTGTGTAGTGTGTATCTTGATGTTATGTGTAGCTCCCAACAAAGCTACTAATTTTAACACAGAGTGATGTCTACAGTAGATCTTGCAGCCCTCACTTTCAGTCTACTGTATGTTATATAGTTAACTGGAACCTAGGCGCTTCACAAATTTTATAACTGTCCCTTGACTGTTCTTGTGCTCATGTGTGAAAGAGAGCCAGTTCCTTGTACATAGCCCTGTGTACGTTAAAGCTTTACACCATAAAATACTCTGACAAGATGTAAGGACTGCCGCTCTTCTAGCAAAGTCCTACTCTATAAGAGGCTCAACCCCAACCTTATACCTTACAATACATATGACGTTTATCTCGTAGAAGTGACAATAGGGGGTAGAGTGGATGAATTGTAAAATTTGTCATTTCCCTGACAGTTAGTACATACTTATTTATTGTAGGGTGTTATCTAGACCTATTGTGCATACAAAGAGATAGCCTGTTACGGCCATAAAATATATAAACAGACTCCATTATAACACAGGAGGTAGTTACTTCACTAGATCTCATTGACTACACCATTACAGGTTGTGTACAGACATGCATTTATGGGCTCATTATGCTTACTGTTACTATGGCTCCCACCACAAATGCATAGATGCATAGATCTTTAGAATACTACCAGTCTGTTTATAATATAACTTACTCATGTACGTAGGTGTTTAACTATAGTCTGTTCCTTATACTTCTCTCACTATAAGATAAGAGTTGTAATTTACAAAGTCAACCTTTACTCTACCCTAGTATATTCTCTGCAGCATGAGATCTGTATTATTACGCTCACCTACTAAAATATGTAGATACAGTCCCTCCTTCCCCCTCAGCCGGCGAGGGTGAGGTAGGACATTGCCTGGTGGACTTCTATACTCCACTAATTACATAATGCATGCCTTATAAATATATGGTTACAGGTCTGCTTAAGATGCTCCCGTGCCTGAAATGACTTAACATCTTAGGGTTCAGCTCAGAGACACTTTTGCACAATACTATTATAGACAATCTAGTATTATCTTATGTTATAGGTTAAATAAGTCGCAGCTATGGGACTGGATAGTGAGAGCTATATTTATTCCAGGCATTCTGGGAGGTTGCTGAGCAGGTTTTATTCAATATACTTACCTGTACAGACATCTGTTCCACCTAAGCGCAGATTTACCACCAGTTGGGTTATTGTTTCTGTTTATATACCCCAAGTTAAATGGAGTGCTATGTGTGGGAGGTTTATATTTGCCCCATGGATCTATAACGGTACTGTATTACGTAAGTTTACCTTGTTTGTAGTGGCTTTCAGCATGTTAACGTCTTAGCCTTATTTATAGAGTTGCGCACGTGATGTTTAGCTTTGGCAATACATTTATGGGGAACCTCCCTTCTAAGGTTCACACTATATGTGGGGGACTCTTGGACCTCCACCTAGAGTTGATGATTATGATCTAATTATTATCCCCCTTCAAGTACTTCAGATGTTTGTTCACTGAAGTTATTGTAAACTTTTAATCCCATTTATAAGTATTGGAATTGTATATTAACTGTCTTTTAATGGTCATTATTTAATTCAGGTTAGTGCTCTATAGTCCGTGCTCGCATGGGAAATATATAATATGTTCAGAATTAGCTGACAATCCAATCTGTAGGTAATACACTCCCAGCCCTATTATATATCAGTTATTGTTAGGGCAATCCAATCATTTCTTTTAAGCCCCTCTCGTCTCTTTTCCACTGATTCTCATTGCCTGCAGGTTTTCCTTTTACTCCCTCCACTTCCGTCCCCTAAAAGTGGCACCCCCTAAGAGGAGCACATCATACGTATTAAATTTTAAGTTACCTGCTCCCGTTGGACCCCTCTCCTCCCTTTCCCGCCGGTACTTATTGCCTGCGGGTCATACTCCTACTCCTTTTACCCACATCGCCTATAGATGGCATATCCCCAGGAGAGGGGCTCATTCAACCTATGTCCTCTTCTTTTTATTTATAACATAGCCTCATAAGAACTGCCACCTTATAATCTCATCATTATATACAAAAATTCTAAGGCCCTTGAGTATTTACTTATATTTCGCTGACTCCGACCTCCCACCACCCCATTACCAAACCCAGGCTTAGGCATGGGCTCTTACTGTTACATTTATATCTTATTGCTAATGCCCCCCCCCCATCTATATAGTTTCTTACGCATGTGAAACATTGTTACATTAGAACCTTGACACCTCCTTTCTTTTTTCTCCCTCTTTTTGACTACTGCTAAGCGGTGTTTACCCACTGATGTTAGTCAAACTGAGGTACCCTATTACAAGAGATAAAGACAGTGGTTCCAGATCTTAACCATTTTACTTTTTTTCATCCCTTATACCATTCTCCTCTTCGAAGAGCATCCAAATGCTTGAGATGAAGGTGTCAAGAACTTATGGTTTGTCTTATGTATTAGAACAATGTTATTATAGTACTGTATATTTTTTATTTCTGCTCCATTCTAAAATATATCACTGTAAATGTATAACTTATGTGGTTATCATTCTAAGTACTTTATTGTTTCCTATATCAATTGGTTCACGAGTAGCCATCAAATTAACCACTGTTGAATGCTATTCAATATGTTATAAAACGAGATTCTCAAGTTATTGATAACTAAGTATTGTACAACTATCACTTGTTTGTTATATGTGATTTAACGGTCAATTATGTATCCACTGCGTGGAAACATCCTTCCTTGTTCATGTATAGTGCTTGTTATGTTATTTTGCTGACTTTTATGTCTCAAGAATCTCAATAAAAAATGATTTAATAAAAAAAAAAAATTACATTCCCTATTAAAATCATGAAAGTTTTTTTTTTTTTTACTTGACTGTCCTTTTAAGATTTTCTTTAAGGGATAGTAGCATATAAAGTATGTTGATCACTGACTGGTCCCTTTAGATGAATGTTCTATATGTACTCAAGCTTGATTCCCTGAAAATGCTTTTAAAAGGATGCTGAAACACTGGTTCAGCTCTATATAGAATAAATATCATTTACACCATCTAGCATAAAGGGACACAGAGGAAAATATTTCTTGCATGCAAAAATAAAAAGGGTTGTTAACTAGCTGTATATATCCATGTAGCATACCATTTTGCTAAAAGGCTGACTGTAGAAAAAATGAACTTCCACCAACCTGAAAAAAGTAGTTTATATATTTGAAATACTTTTCTTTAGAATCAACAGAGGTTGTTTTTTTCACTACAGTTTCAATATAATCTGTTTTATTTAGGCCAATGGAGACTTAATACTTTTGAGCATTTTTTAATTAAGTCACAGTTGAAATATTTCATACTAGGGTTACTTGGCAATGCTTAGTACCATAATGTATAGCAGAAAGTTAATATCAAGGCCCTGCTACATGCTGCCTTAATAACTGCTATTAGTAGCCACGTGCTTGGTTGTCATAGCAACAGCTATGCATCACATCAAGCTAACAAGACGTCCCATAGAGGGTAGTTATCTTGGGAACGAATAAATGAAACATCTCTGATAAACAAGTATTTATTAATTAGGCACAAGATGGTGACCTTTTGTATTACAAAGAATAATAACACTGGGAATTAAGGAAAAACACTTTACAAAAGTGTTTAAAAATTCCGATTATCCTAATATTATGATGGAATAATCTAGATTTTATTAAAGAGACAGAGACAAATATGTTGCTTATAACTTTTCTTTACTGCTCAACAGATTTTTAAAGTATAACATATAAACTCACTGCCATAAATTAAAAGAAAAAAACAAAAATATAACATCCAATGAGATTAGGATAGCATATGTCAGTATTTGAATGTCTAGTAAAACGGTTAATAGGTATA
This sequence comes from Bombina bombina, assembly GCF_027579735.1. Classification (NCBI taxonomy): domain Eukaryota; kingdom Metazoa; phylum Chordata; class Amphibia; order Anura; family Bombinatoridae; genus Bombina; species Bombina bombina. Next base: position 557,204,612 of record NC_069499.1, on the reverse strand, counting down.
AATAGTCCAGGTAGACAGTTAAACATCCTCTTTTTTTGTTAGATGCGATGAAGAAGAAAATTATTGGAAGAAGGAAGAAACAAAATTCTGAAAAAATGCAACACATGCTGAAGAAGTACAATAATAATAAGGCCAAACAAATCCCTTGTGGAATGAACACATTAGTTAAGCTTGATCTCAAAGAAAACTTGAAAGAAGATGAATTTAGAAAATCTGAAGAGAAATCTAGAGAATCTTCTCTTTTAAATTCCTGGAGTTGAAAAAGGTGGAGCTGAATATATATATATATATATAAATATTAATATAATAAAATATAGGGAGGGAACAATGAACAATAAAAGAGGTGGGAAAATATTCGTCTCTGTCTCTTTAATAAAATCTAGATTATTCCATCATAATATTAGGATAATCAATATTTTATAACAAGGACAGAGACTTCATATTTTGCAAGTTTAAAGCAAACAAATAATCAAGATACCAGATGGTGTGGAATAGAAGAAATAGGTTTAAAATAAAATTGAGTCAGAGGACCAATCTGCTGCATTCAAAATATCTTGTAAAGAAGCAGATTTTGAAAAAGCTGAATGGGAAGTAAAAAATGTATCCACACCAGCTTGCATCATAATCCATTTAACCCACCTACTAATTGTAATAGAAGAAACAGGTAAATGAGGAAGAGAAAAATAAATCAAAAGTTGATTAGAGGAAGAATTTCGAAAAGAAATAGCTCTAGATTCATAGATTTTTAGACAAAATGCAACACAAAGTTTAGGCTGTTCATAAAAATAAGGATAAAATATAGAAGAGGATAATGTTTTAGTACGCCTAGACAAGGAAAAAAGACACCATGAGGAGAAAACATTTTTGCATCATAATCTATAGCTCTAACATCTGAAACTCTTTTACATGATAAGACATAATGATGTAGTTAGTTTGCATGTAAGTTGTTTTAACGATAAATCTGTGTTATCAGGCCAAGATTTAAAAAGATTAATAACCAGATCTACATCCCAAAAATGTTTGTACCTGGGTACTGGAGGTCTTTTACCATATGTAAACTTCTTAAAGCTATTAGAGTTAACATGTTGACCTATAGGCATATTATGAAGAAGTTCATGACCAGCTGAAATAGCAGAACAAGCAACATTAATTGATCTGAAAGCCAAACCAGCCTCAAATAAAGAAGTGAGATAATAACTTCATTTAGAGGGGCTGAACAGGGATCCAGATTCCTGTTGTTGCACCAGCAAGACCATTTAGACCAGGAGGAAAGATAAAATTTTCTGGTTCCTGGTGCCCAAGAGTCCTGAAGGAGGAGTTTAGCTCCTGACAAAAGGCCATCGGAGGACCAGGATCTCCTGAAATGTTCCAAGCAATAAGGTGAAGGGAACCTTGAAGAACTAGTTTGTGAAACTCTCCTATGGGATTTGTGAGAAGATCTTGTTGAAGAGGAATTAATACTGGAGGAAGGAAAGACATCTCCAGAAGAGAAGGGAACCAGGATTGATTTGGCCACCAAGGGGTTATCAGAAGAAGAGATAATAGGTTCCTTTTCACAAAGGAAATTGTTCAAGGAATCATTGAAAAAGCATAAGCTCCTTGATTGGCCACTGTTGTAGAAAAGCATCTGTCGCTAGTGCTTTTGGATCTGGTCTCCAACTGAACAAGGGGAGAATCTGAAAATGTAGTCGAGAGGCAAAAAGATCAATAGAAAAAGGACCTCTCAGATCTTGTTCAATTTCCAGTCGCTGGCCTCCGACAAAAAACGAGAACCCCAATCTGCAGCTTGGTTGTTTAGACCAGGTAAATATTCTGCTTGTAGAATAATATTCTGAGAAAGACATTGATGAATAAAGTCATTGGTAAGATTGGCTAAAACTTTTGAAGTTGTGCCTCCTAAACGGTTGACATATCTGACCGCTGAAACATTGTCCATCTGAAGAAGGATTGACACTGGATGATCGTTTTTTTTTATAAAACTCTGAACTGCAAAGGAACCTGCCATGAGTTCTAAACAATTGATATGAAGATTATTCTCTGGAAAGAACCATTTCCCTCCAGTAATATGAGGGTCACATCTTGCAACCCAACCTGATTTGCTTACATCTGACTCCAAAATAATATCTGGAGATTTCCCAAAAATAGCTTTGCCGTTCCAAGCTTCTATGTTGGCAAGCCACCAGTGTAATTCGATTCTTGCTTCTTCTGATAAGGATATTTTGTGAAAATAATAAAAAACTTGCCGAAGATAATGAATCTTCAATCTTTGCAGAGCTCTGTAATAGAGAGGAGCTGGAAAAATAGCTTGAATAGAAGCTGATAAAAGGCCAATAATTCGAGCAAGAGATCGAATAGGAAAAAGATCTTTCTTGAGAATGTAGATAATTTCTTTCTTTATCTTGTCCGAAGGAAGGCTCAATGTATCTGATTGAGTATTTATTTTTAGGAAACCTAAGAAAATAAGATTCTGAGAAGGAATGAGGATAGATTTTTTTAAATTTATAATAAATTCTAAATTCTGAAGGAGAGAAATAGTGAGATGTAAATGATCTAGAAGTTGATGATAATCTTGGTGAAGTAAAAGAATATTGTCTAAATAAATAATTAGACAAATACCTCTTTTCCTCAACCAAGCCACCACAGGTTTTAAAACTTTCGTAAAAGCCAAAAGAGCTGAAGAACGACCAAAAGGGAGACAAGAAATCTGCCAAACTGAGTCTTTCCAAAGAAAACAAAGAAAATTCCTGAAATGTGGATGAACAGAAATAGTTAAGTAAGCGTCTTTTAAGAGGGAGGTATCTGATTGGGAACATTTTATTGGAACCGGAAGAGATTCTTGGACAGGAGAGGAGATGAAATTTAAATGAAGCCTGTCACAGTCTGAAGAATCCAAGGATCTAAAGTAATAAGATGACAATTTTGAATGAAAAGAGCTAATCTTCCTCCTATTCTTTTTTGGGAAGAAAGAGTGGAATGAAAGATGAGAGAACTTATCTGAGAAAGGTCTGCGTGATGGGCTGTACATGAAGTTCCGACCTGTCCATTGTCTGTTCCTTGATGGGAAGAAACTGGAGTGGGATGTTGCGGGACTAGGCATGTTTTGAAAATAGGACCTTGAAATGGATGGGGTACGGCTGGGAAAGCGGCCCCTGCCTTTCCCAGCCCTCTCAAAAAATGTATTTTGGTGAGGGTAGAACATTTTTCTAGTATTCATTTTAATCTTATTAAGAGAATTAAAATTATTTACATAATGACCTAACTTTTTAAGTCCAGCGTCACCAAAAAGTAACCCATTAGCTTTAGGGCCCATTTCGGTTAGAGCAAAGTCAGAAATTTTTGGGTCTACACGTCTTAGGACAATACGTCTGCATTGGGAAGCCATAGAAGTGTTAGCGTCACCCAGTAAATACACAACCCTCTGGATCCATTTTCTCAAGATGTATGGATCTACTAGAGAATCTTGAGAAATAGCTTTTTCTGAAATTTCAAATAATTTAGTTACAGGCCTCAAAACATCAAGTAATTTATCTTGGCATGCTTTCAAATATCGGTCAGGACCTTTCCTGAAATTAAAACTTTAGAACCAATGAATTTCAATAAATTTGTATCAATTTCAGGAGTCAAATGGGTATTATGCGGAAGATCTGGTCTTTGACATTTTGCTTTCAGGGTAGATTTAGTTTTCTTTGATAATGGTTTCCTGATATAATAATCTAGCAACTTTGCAACCCTTTTAGATGGTCTCCATTGGGAGGATCTAGGATGCTGAAGTTCATCAGGATCTGTAAATAAATCTCCTTTATTGTCAAAAAGCTTAGGCTTGGGAGAACTAACCTTTCTCTTTTTCTTTTTAGAAATGTCCTCAGATGAAGATGAATTAGAGAGAATAACAGAAAAATTATCATTATCTTCATTATCCTCTTTATTGTTAAATTCATCATTAGAAAAATCATAGGAGTCGTTTGACTCAGTTGTAGAAACTAGGTCTACATATTTTCTGCGATCAGCAATCTTTTTAAAATGAAATATATTTTCAGAATCGGAGTCTGAATCAGAATTATCAACCTGTTTTTGTAGCGCAGAATCTCTATTGTCTGAACTAGGCAGACGTATAACAGACTTAAAATGTCTTTTAATTGGAGATTTTTTAGTAGATTTTGTTAAATGTTTTGTTTTCTTTAATGCTTTTTTTTATGAACGGAAACTTGAAGGTTATTAACTGAAGCTATGACAGTTTGCATCTGTTCCGATATTTGTTGTTTAAATTTCTCCATTGACTGAATTATATTACTTAAATTAGGTTCAGTCAAAGATTAAGAAGTATCTTGAGACATTGTAAAAGAGTTAAAAAATTAACTTCAAATAATAAAATTATACTATAATAAAATTATACTATAATAATAATTCCAAAATTATATAACTAAAATATGTTCAATAAACTAATATTTCTGAGGGTAAAACTGATTTAAAACGTTTTAAATAAACTGTATGGATAAAATAACAATTCCGTTCTTGAAAGAACAAATAAGAAACAAATGTTGCAAGTCAAATAAGTATTATTTCGGTGAAAATTGTCAAAGATGTGTCAGGGAGGTGCCAGGGAGTGAGGTAATGGAGGAGGCGGAAGTTCACCCGATAACAGATTAAGGAAAGGAGGCGGGAAAATGAGTCCCGTGACGTCACCAGAAGAAAAAGAAAGGAAAAAGAAGATGGAGGCCGGAGCCAGTAGCAGAGGAAAAAACGGAACAGTAAAAAAGTAAAAAAATGACAGGCGCAACTGTAGAAAGAAAGTAAATGAGAAAGTAAACGATTCTATACAGCACAAAAGAATTTAAATAAATAAGGCAATATATCTGAAATATAAAAAGGGGAAAAAACGATAAAAGGCAAAACAAAAAAGAAATAAAATTGAAAAAATAAGAATGCAATGAAATAATAAAATAATAAATAATACAGAACAGAGGATAAATAAAAAATATGGAGAATATGAAATATAAAAGACAAGAAATACATCTTATTTAATTAACAATAGCACAATACTTATCTGCAGAGCAGCAAATAGAAAAGAGGATGTTTAACTGTCTACCTGGACTATTTATACCTATTAACCATTTTACTGAACATTCAAATACTGACCTATGTTATCCTAATCTCATTGGAGGTTATAGTTATATTTTTTCTTTCAATTTATGGCAGTTTATATGTTATACTTTAAAAAGCTGTTGCGCAGTAAAGAAAAGTTATAAGCAACATATGAAGTCTCTGACCTTGTTATAAAATCTGCTCCTTTCCCTTAAAGGGACAGTCTAGTTAAAATTAAACTTTCATGATTCCAATAAGGCATGCAATTTTCCAATTTACTTTTATCAGCAAATTTGCTTTGCTCTCTTGGTATTTGTGTAAAGCTAAACCTAGGTAGGCTCATATGCTAATTTCCAAACAGTTGAACTGCCTCTTATCTCAGTGCATTTTGATAGTTTTTCCACTGTTAGACACTGCTAGTTCATGTGTGTCATATAGATAACATTACGCTCACCCCATGGAGTTATTTAAGAGTCTGCACAGATTGGCTAAAATGCAAGTCTCTCAAAAGAACTGAGATAAGGGAGCAGTCTGTAGAGTCTTAGATACAAGGTAATCACAGAGGTAAAAAGTATATTAATATAAGAATATTGGTTATGCAAAACTGGTGAATGGGTAATAAAGGGATTATCTATCTTTTTAAACAATATCAGTTCTGGCGTAGACTGTCCTTTTAAAATATATATTATTAAAGGGACATGAAGCACAATTAAAACTACTAGATTAATGTATGTTTTTAACCGAATTATTTATTGGAATTTATTACAACATTTACCTAATTTTTTTATAACTTGATTCAGGAAATTAGCTACTTTCTGCACCCCTATTTCTGTCTTCATCAATTTGAAGGCCATGTGACTGCAAGCTGCGTGCCTGAGCTTATCACATAATGCCAATGATGTAAAAGTCATTACACATCTCATATTGTCCTCATCAACAAGCATCTGTTTTGATTTAAAGCAAAACCACTTTTCCCTAACAAGGGAAAAGGTATTAAAGGGATAGGGGAAAATGTAAAGGTGCATATGTGCATTTAAAGTTGACATAGATGTAATTTTGCACTATACTTTCATTAGTAAAAATGCTTCTAGTAAAAGTTATCACTGTTTGTGCAGCATATGCAAATATACAATGTGTGACCTGATTAAGATATAAATACTCTATACCTGCTCAGAGAAGACTTAAAGGGACATCTTCAGATAGAGCATGTCATTTTAACCAACTTAATAATTTGCTTTCATTAGCAAATTTTCTTTGTTCTCTTGGTATGTATTGTTGAAAAGCAGGGACGGAAGCTAAGGAGCGTGCATGTGTCTGGCAAGAGTTTTACAAAAATGTTATCCATTTGCAAGAGCATCATTTCCTGCCATGTAGTGCTCCAGACACCTACCTAAGTATCTCTTCAACAAAGAATACCATGGGAACTAAGCAAATATGATAATAGAAGAAAATTAGAAACATTTGTACAATTCTATTTTCTGCCTGGATGACAAAATAATAATTTCATATAGTTTCAATAGTTCCCTTTAATTTGTAACATAAGTCCTCTGCTGACTCTCTGAGACAGTGTGGTGTATGAATACTGGTGCACGGGCTACCCGCAGAATGCTCGCATGCAGAGGGAAAAACAGTAATAACCTTTACTAGAAGCATTTTTGCTAATGGAAGTATATTTCAAAAATGCTTTTATTTAATAAATGAAATACACCCCTGCGCATTTCAGTTTTGACCAACAACACAATATTGTTTTATAAGGGACATTCTGGTCAAAATTTAAATGCACATAGATCAATTACATCTTCGAATAGAAACATAATTGCACTATATATGTATTGGCAAAAATGCTTCTAGTTTAGTGTTAACATTTTTTTTCTACACGTGCATGTGAAGCACAGCTAGATATTCTCAGTGCACCTGTATTTTAAATACTGCAGCTGCTCAGATCACCAGTGGGGCTTGTATCATACTAGCAATTAACAAACTGAATCATTACCAGATGTTAGAAGTACTTTAAGCTCTCTGAGCATACTTAAATACACATTTGAAACAGCTTTAGCTTTTGTTAGAAGCATTTTTGCTAATTCATGTATAATACAAAAATGCTTCTATTCAAAACTGAAATGCATCCATGTGAATTCCAATTTTGGCTGTAATTTCCCTTTTAAACAAGTAAACATTTATTGAACGTTTTCCAATTTTAAATTTAAAAAATTAAAAAATTTTATATTGAGTTTCAATACCAGCTTTTTAAATTTATAGGTCAATATGCAAGAGTCTTATATACTACATTTAGTTATTAATTATTCAAAAATAACTACATTTAGTAATTACTTCATTATTGAGGAAGCAATATCGGTTTCTCAATGTTTAGTTTCATGACATACTACGAGTCTTAAATCAATGATCACAGAAGAAATTCTGGAGCAGATTTTTTTTGGTTGGCACATAGTTGTACAACTGCATCAATAAACAAACTTTATGGAAAGTATATTCTACTTACACCACATGTTAATTTCAATGATGGAAACCATCATCAGAAGACTGTGTGCAAAGCCTAATCAGACAAGCTCAGTAAGCATTTGCTGCGTTTCCTGTTACCAAGCAGTAATTGCACATTTTGCAGTTAATGTTAACAGTACATGCTAATGTACAGCACTGGTTAAGCAAAGAGTGTGAGTCTTAAGAGTGCCCCCCCCCCCAAGCCAAGCTAAGCTAAGCTAAGTCATACACCCCAACAACTCCGGCCAGTAGTCCAGGTTGCGTCCGATTCCTTCCCCCAACCACGGTACTGGTACACATTACTATTTAGCCCTACTAACAAGCCGATCACGACTCTTACCTTGTGCACACGGAGTGGACGGCCTCTGGGCAGCTTGGCTCCCACCTCCCTCCCTTTTGTGTCACAGAGCACACATGTCACTCCCCTCTCCCTGTAACATCGGAGCAGTGCACTGTGTTCTCAAAGCAGCCATTCGTTCCGTGAATGGCGTCCTCACAACTACAGTGTTGTCCCCAGACCCCAGCTGGGCAGGCCACCAGCAAATATCCCAGTATCTTGGCAGGCCAATCCGGCCCTGCAAGTAGCTGCAGTCAGACAAAGTTTAAGTTGCTGATAAACACAAACAATCATAAAAAGAAAAGCATGTAAAACAAAGTGCAGTAAAACTTCAAATACGAAGATGAAAAGCTGTTTTGCTTATAGAAATCTGGGCTAAAGTGTAGCAAATTATGATGATTGAGACTGGAGGAGCCCATTAGAATTTTCTAACGCTCCTTGCTTACTAGCATCCTCTGTAGTAATGCCAGCTAGTCATTCCACCTCTTGTGCCTATTAGTGCACCCCTTTGTAATCCACCTCCTCAGGGGGCAGTAGAATCCACTTTAAGAACCACTGGTAACGCATGAAAATAGAAACATTTTTATTTAAAAGATTTGCAACAAAATGTCATAAATATATCTGGGACAAGATTAGTGTGTGGAGACTGAATATGGCTTTAGGTAACCTACAAACAGCATTTAACAGCAAATATTAATTAAAGAGTCATAATAATGAAAAAAATGACATGCTCTATCAGCATCGGCATTCAGCTGTGAGACTACTGCTGCTGATTGGGTGACAGGTAGTTTCCACTCAGGACCAGAAGTGCTCTGTGGTATTTCAAGTGTTAAAATTACATTATCTAAAGAATTTGAGCATGTAATGTTTTCAAAATTATAGCAGCTCAGGAGCGTACACATAGGAGCTGAGGAGTGAGTACCTCTCTTTAGCACTCTATGGCAGCAGTGTTTGTAACAATGTATAAAATTGTTACAAAGATTGTTGTGAACACTATTGCCATGCTGCCATAAAGTGCTAAAGAAATGTGTACACTCCTGAGCTCCTACGAACCTACCTAGGTTCACCCTTTAAAACATAATACCAAGAGAATGAAGCAAATTAGATGATAGAAGTGAATTGTAAACATGTTTAAACATTGCACGCTCTGTCTAAATAATCTGAAGTTGTAATTTTGACCTTACTATACCTTTTAATGTACTTTATACCTCACAACCCTTTTCATTTTTTTCATCCTTCATCACTAATAGCTTTGAAGTTGGTCTTTTTCTCCTGCACTTTTTGCTAAATTGCTGCATTAGTGTTTTGCCCTTGCTATTAGTACTCCACTTTCAAGAAGTCTATGTGGCTCAGTCAATCACACACACAGCTAGCTGAAATCTCACAAACACATCGCAGCCAACAGGTTCCTTTGAAAAGAGAGTCTGCTCTTAAATGTTTTCCATCTCCAGATGCTCACATTATGTGGTGCCAGTGCACAAAGGTGGCGCAGCGTGGAATGATTGCTTTGTTTGGCTGAATTTATCCCATAGTGAAATATACAAGATAGAGAGATGAGGACTCATTTTCTTACTAAGAAATCTGTTTTTGTGGTAGAGGCTTAGAATAAATAGAAGCAGCAGCAGTTTAAAGTATATTTCCTGATCTATTCACAAGCCACTATAGAATCTGAGGTACAATTGTTCCTTGGCCGCAGGAGGCCCTGACTGCACAGTATGTAGTTCTCAGAGACTTGCTCATTCTATCCTATAGTGAATAAAATTTACTTCCAGATCATGTTTTCTCACCTTTCCTTCCTTCTAATTATTTCATATGTTCCTCCCCCCCTTTAGCTTCAAGTGGATCCTTGTTAAAAGATAATGCTCAGCTCCTTTTTTTTTTTAAGCCTCTTGTGTAGCAAATGCAGCAATTGGTCCAAATGTGAATCACATGAAAACAATGTACATGGTGATGTGTGAGGCTGTCCATATGACATACGTAGTTTATTGCCTGTTCTAAGTGACTTATGAAATGACTGATTAGTAGTTTTCCCCTTACTGTGTTTGTCACTCATTACCACCTCTACTAGAAGTCAATTCTATGGGGTAGATTTATCAAATGTCAGGCGGACATGATTCGCTTTAGCGGATCATGTCTGCCTGACATCAATAAATGCCGACAGCATACTCTGTCGGCATTTATCATTGCACTAGCATTTCTTATGAAATGCTTGTGCAATGCTGCCCCCTACACATTCACGGCTAATCGGCCGCTAGCAGTGGGCGCCAATCATCCCGATCGTATCCCGCTGCTTCTTAACTTAAGTTTCAGGCGGTAGATTGCAGTATCCGCTGCTTGATAAATCTACCCATATGAATCAATTACCCTTTCTGTAAAGAAATGCATTTGGAAATTATTTCCAGACCTGCTGCCCTCCAGCTTGAGATCATAACCTCTTGTTCTGGTGTTTTTTGTTTTGAGAAACATGCTTTCATTTTCAGCTTTATTAAACACCTTAAAGGGACATATAATTAAAAATTAAACTTTTATGGTTCAGGCAGAGAATGTCGTTCTTAGATATTTGTCCGTTTACTCCTATTATCAAATTTGCTTTATTCTCTCTGTATATTTTGTTGAAAAACATATGTAAATATCCTAAAAAGCAGCAGCAATTTACTACTGGAGGCTAACTGGTGATTGGTGGGCTACACAGTTTTATATCTTGTTGTTGCCTCACCAGAGGGAGGTTAAACAATGTGGTTAAACAATGTTATATACAAACAATAGTTCAATAATCAAATGCTTTCAAATATTTCAGCATTTTCTCTTTTAGTTTTTGTCCCTTTAAGCCGCTGCATTTCTGCAGTACTGACCAATAAGCTAAATGACTTGTTCTGATAATGCTCACGAGTAATCACTGTTGGACATATAATGCCTCTGAGTAGGTGGCAGTGGCGGTTCTATGGCGATGCTTAGCAGTGCTATGCACCTCCAAACACACGTGTAGCACCATCGTTAAGCTGCAAATGGCGCCACTTCACTTCAATGTACTATAACTTCCTGCTAGCTTTATATCTGATTCTGCCTATTTGGTGTATTGAATTGTGGTCTGTACCTCATTTCCAGTGTTATATATATTTTTCTTTGGTTGTTTAAATGTAAAATATAGATAAATGTTGTTTGGGGATGTTGGATGGATGCAACATTAGGAAGTCTACATGTATGCAATATTTAGTAAATAATGCCTGTCATGCTGGAGCTTACCATGCTATAGAAAATATTAAATGAAAAAAAAAATCACTTTGTCATATTTGGTATGCTGGCTTTTTGCCATTTTTAGATAATTCAGCAAATTAAAGTTATTTTTATAAAGCATTTTGTTTTCTGAAATAAACATGATTTCTGTAATACACACACACACAAAATCACTGAAGTTTAAATTTAAATGTAGCGATTGCAAGAGCCTAAAAATAGCTTTAGCACAGCAGTGAAATGGCTCAGCAGTGAGGGGTTTATTCATGGTTTAGTTATTAGAAGTTAAGTCTGATATTCCTTAAAGGCATAGAAAGGTCAAATGTGAACTTTGCATGGGTGCATTTCAATTTTAATTAGAATTATTTTTGCAATATATTTCCATTAGCAAAAATGCTTCTAGTAAAGGTTTATTACTTTTTTTTAGCGGCATACACACACGTGCTGTGCGTGTCCCATCTATGCACTAGTATTCAAATATACCACTTTTTCCGAGTCAGCAGTGGCTTGTATGGCACAAATTAAGTGTTCACAGAGACAAACCACACCACTGCCAGCTCGCCAACCTTGAATACTGGAATCATTTTTGATAATGGAAGTATACTCCAAAAATGCTTTTATTTAAGATTGAAATGCACCCATGCACATTTAATTTTTGACCTTTCTATACCTTTAAATGACATTATTTTTTAGACACACTGGTCATTAAGCACAGTTTGGAGTTGGCTATGGGCTCATTTACCCTTAGGCAGCATCTTTTGGTTTTAAAAATGTTAAAGTCTTTCCTTTATTATTGTTTTAATTCTTGCTGTATTTCATTGGTACCTTGTGGCATTTAGTGATGAGGTTGTGGTTGTCATGACAATACTAACTGCTATAATTGTTATTAATAACATTCACTATTCTTACCAGCAAATGTTCTGTTGCTGTTTGTCTGTGCTTGATTGTGATACAGTGGGTAATTTTGAATTTCTGTAAAAGAGACAGTTTACACCAAAATTTGTATTGTTTTAAAAGATAGATAATCCCTTTATTACCCATTCCCTAGTAGTTTTGCAGAACTAACAGTTATATTAAGACACCTTTTAACTCTGATTATCTTGTGTCTAGGCCTCTGCAAACTGCCCCCTTATTTCAGTTCTTTTGACAGACGTGCATTTTAGCCAATCAATGCTGGCTCCTAGGAACTCCACGTGCGTGAGCACAGTGTTATCTATATGACACACATGAACTAACACCCTCTAGTGGTGAAAAACTGTCAAAATGCCCTAATGGAAGAGGCGGCCTTCAAGGGCTTAGAAATTAGCATATGAACCTCCTATGTTTAGCTTTCAACTAAGAATACCAAGAGAACAAAGCAAAATTGGTGATAAAAGTAAATAGGAAAATTGTTTCAAATTACATGCCCTATCTGAATCATGAAAGTTTATTTTGGACTAGACTGTCCCTTTAATTTTGGACTAGACGTGAACAGCCTCTACACGATCATACCACACACAGAGAGACTGGGGGCCGTTAGGGAACATCTGATCAACAGTCCACTCTATGAGGGTCCTCTTGTAGAGTTTGTGCTGTCATTAGTGGAATTCTGTCTTCATAAAAACTATTTTAGGTTTGAAGACAGGTTCTATTTACAGGTGGCAGGTACTGCCATGGGATCATCCATGGCCCCCTCGTATGCAAACATATTCATGTCACATTTTGAAAATATGTACTTATGGGGTAAAAGTGATACATCTATTGTCATTTACCGTAGGTACATAGATGATGTCTTTTTGATATAGCGAGGGGGCCTGGATGATCTCCATGTGTGGTTCAATGCATTTAACAGCACACAAACCACGGTCAGATTTAAAATCACGATGAGTGAGCAAGCTATCAACTTTCTTGATCTTAACATACATAAGACAGCCCAAGGTTTAGGGTTTACACTATATAATAAACCAACAGACAGGAATTCCCTTTTACGGGCTGATAGCTGTCACCCACCAGCATTACTCAGGGGCATTGTGAAGTCCCAATTAATTAGAACCATCCGAAATAATTCAGATAATGCTCAAGGAGTCTCACAGTTATCTGAGATGGGCGAGAAGTTTGCGCAAAGAGGCTACAAGCCACAGTTAATCAAGGAAATGATCGGAGAAGTGTCAAAGTATACACGTCTGGTACGTTGAGAGAAAGAATGGTGAACCACAGACACGCCATTAGGTTGGCACTATGAGATTCCGACCAACACATAGCGAGACATTGTGCTCTAAAGAGACATCCGGTGTCATCTATTAGGTACACATTGATTGACCATGTCCCACCTCTGGATAGGGGTGGGGACCGGAACAAAATTCTCTTACAGCGGGAGGCTCAATGGATGTACCGTCTAGGAACGATCCAGCCAGGGGGTCTTAATGCAACACCTGATTTCAAAGTCATTAAGTAGTGCAGTCTAAATGTGTATCACATATTAGGAGTACATCCTTTGATCCACCACGACTCTGTGTCGCGGGCTGTTGGTTTGGGCTCCTTTTTTTGCTGTCCCATCGGGCCCATTGCCAAAGCACAAGCTATTGGGAATCTTTTGTATTCTCAGATTTCTTGTGGAAGTCAGGGGGTGAATAAAGGTGTTACCCACACCTCATACATCTGTCCAGCATTTTCACTACAGGACAGATTCAAGTTGAATAAGAGTTTTTTCAGGAGGAGACTCCAGGTTCATCAGCAAACAAGAATGGAGTGTTCATGAATTGAGAAAAGGCTTTTTTCTGACACCTAAAAAGGACACTTATCCTAGTAAATAAATCCAAGAGGAAATACCTGGGAACAATATGGACATCCCTCTCTATGAGGGCCCGTAATAATGAATGGATGTCTACCTATCACGCCTAGGATTGAGTGTTCAGTGCCAAATAACACAATAGTGTTTAGTTTTCTGGCAACCTAAGGTGTATGTAAATATATGAATACAGTCTGTGGGTATAATATCATGTACATACAAGTAACATTGATATAATTCTGTTTTTTGTTTTCTTAGGTTTTTGTTTAATAGGCACACCACACTCTGTTGGAGATTGTTTTTGTTTTGTCACATTGGGACCTTTGCTCCTGAGAGGGTGCTATAGAGGATAGGGCCCATAAGATCCAAATGGTGTGTCATAAGATGATATTTGACATAGGAAATACACCTTTTGGACACCGTAGCATAAGTACTCACCTAAATAATTTTGGGGTGTAGCATAGTGGAGCAAAACTTGGGATTCGTGTTGGTGAACATAATATGGAATGTTTTAACATATTTTATTCTAAGGATATCCATATATGTGACTCTGCATGTTAGTGACATCCTTGTGTATTTGTCATCCTCTCCACTTCTAACTCATCTATCTGATCTTCAACATAAGCTAACACATTTGATTTAATATGCTTATATGGATAGATCCTTTAATATAGTGACAACATACATTAATATTCCACTTTTTTCACTTAATGGAAGCTTGCAAACCCCCTAATGTGTATCCAGGTTGCTATGGCAACTGGCGTCTAACCACGCCACTATAAGTGCAAGTACGATTTAGTGATAATACACAGGGATAAACATCCACATAGTGTGTCTTTAGAATTAGTAGTGTAGTATGTCAATTTATGCATAGTCTATCTAGATCCATTTTGTTAAGCCTGTGTTTGTGTTCCCCTGTGGAGATCTATTTAAACATTTGTCACTTAAACAAGTTATTTTCCAGACACCAGTGGGACTGGGCACAAACACAAAGATACAGCCATGGATCTATATTGACATTTACATTTGTGACGATGACCGGTTATTTATACAATCAAATTTCCGGTCTTGATGGATGTGTATAGTGTTTGCTAAGGCAACTCATGCTCCATACACGGCACTATGGTAAACGGCAGAGATGTTATGTTATATCTATGCACATTTGTCCTATAACATGAGACACATTTTATCCCTTATTGGAGGTTACGTACAGTTTATTTCAAGTCACTCACTATCCAACTAGATCCAACTTTTGAAGTCTGTATATACGCTCCCCTGCTAGATTCTATCTAGTTATTTGCCACTTAAATAAGTTGTTGTGCAGACACCTATGGATACAAACATATAGATACAACCATTGAGTCACACTGGCATATTTTTATTTTATTTTCTGACGATGACTGGCTACCACTATAATTCACATTCCGGTTTTGTTGGATTTGTATATTTGTTGCCATGGCAATACACGCTGCATTCACGGCACTAAGATAAACGGCAGAAGTTATATATTCTGTCTTTGCACATTGATCCTATAACATGACACATGCTTTATTCTGTATTGGAGGTGCTTTACAAGGGTTATGTACAGTTTATTGTAATATATGTTTTTTCACTTTGATGATATGACAATCCCTCCCGGAAGTGACATATGCATCACTTCCGGTTGATGGATCTGTGGAACGCAAGCTGCGTTCCAGACCGGAGCTTTTTGGCGCCACTGTTTGATTGAGGTATGGTTTGAACTGGTATTTTAAACACTATATAAGTTTGATTGTGTTCACTACTGTTTATGCTGATGAAGGGGACCTGATCCCCGAAAACGTTCCACAAATAAAGTAATCTTTACTTTGCTGCTAAAAGTCCTGTGAGTGCATCTTCATTTGGGTCTTTATATATATATATATAGTATAGATATATATTTTACAAAAAATCATATTTATAAATAAAACTTTTTTTTCTATGTGAAAAACATTAGAATGTTAAATATTTATTAGTCACTTCTGCTTTAGAGCCGTCGGTCTAATGCGTGTCGGCAGAGGCGTAACTAGAATTCACAGGGCCCAGGTGCAAGAATCTAAGAAGGGCCCCCCCCCTCAAAAAAGTGAATTTGATAACATATTTTTGTTTTTGTTTTGTTTTTAACATTTAACACAGAAAAAAAAATGTGAATCAGATTAAATGTCTGCAAAAGGAGGTACCCTGTGCCCACAGTCTGTGAGATGGTCTGACCCCCTACTGTATATAGTGACACTGTTTAACCCACTAATACTGTATATAGTAAGTCAGTAACACAGTCTGTAATCTGCCGGTGAGATGGCTGTCCTGACCCTACCCGCCCCAGTACTTTATAAAGTGACCACAGTAGTCTGTGACATGGTCCAGCCCCCCGTACCATATATAGTGGTACTCTATAGTGACACTGTTTACTCCCCGACCCCCCCCCCCATGCTGTAATAACAAGGTCTGTAATTTGCTGGTTCCACAAACATACACACACACACACATACAGTACATGCATAAATACACACAGTCACATACATACATACATGCATAAATACACACACAGTCACATACATACACACACACATACATGCATAAATACACACACAGTCACATACATACACACACACACATACATGCATAAATACACACACAGTCACATACACACATACACACATAAACACCAATGGGTAAAACAGAAACACTAACCCCTGTAGTCAGAGACACTAGTAAAGCATCATGTCACACTCGCATGATATCAGTGCAAGCAGTGGCAGGTCAACGTTTTTTATTTAAAAAAAAAAAATTGAAGCTGGGCCCCCACCCTTGGGGGCCCAGTCGCAATTGCGACCCTCGGCACCCCCTGTAGTTTTGCCCCTGCGTGTCGGGTTAGTTGCTTACATTGAAGTCTATGGGGAAAAGAAGTTACCAAGGTCAAGATAACTGAAGTTATGAAAATAGTGTGCATCAGATTTTGCTCTAGCGCAAACATTTTACTTTCAACTTGTAATACGCGTGCTAACCCACCCGTGTTAAAAGATTAGTTCTATGCACCACTTTTATCTTGCCCTTTGTTGGGTTAAAACAAATGGAAGCATTCAATAGCACATATAATGCATTAGAGCAATTTACTATTGCATTTCTATTCTGCTACTTTTATGTTCCTTCAAATAAAGGGAAAGACTATTATTTTTTAACGAGGGACTCTTGTGCATCGATGGAGATCAAGGCTGATTTGTCGAGTAAACTCTTCAGGGTACATTGTGCTGTTTTTCTTATTTTTGTTTTGTTTGTGGCAAAGAATTGGAAAACCTGAAAAAATTATTTTCAAAGGTCAAACTTAATTGAAGGGCAGATCAGTATGTTTCTACAAAAAAGGGTAAAAGATTACTGGAATAAATTATTCTATAGATAACCCAGCCCCTTTTTTATTTCTTTTACTTACAATAGGTATTGTGAATAACTTAAGAGTGCATAAGAAATGCTTTGTTCTTTGCTGTGGGGTTAGCAAGTGCACAACTAGACGTTGTTGGGGGAGTGTGAGATAAATTTTGACATGTAAGCCTTTACCTTTTAGGATAGCTCTGAATTCAGCTTGTCCTTGAATTAATAAAGATTCTCCTGGCTGGCATTTATCTCCAATGTGCAGATGGAGTGTGGGAAAAGCGAGAAAAAAAAAAAAACATTTAAATGCTAAAAAATAATTCTGTAAACTACTCTGGTTCATGGGATTTAACCCACGCCAAACTAAACCATTTTTTTGCTGTACACCAGAAAACAGAATGATACTTGAAAGGTACAAGGCTGTTAAGAATAATGAGAAAAAATTGGCAGTTCTTACAGAATTTACTGTATATCGATGGTGGTGTATATGAATATGTTCTTAAAACTACCTACTTGTAAATTCCATCAAATGTTTTCATATTTCTGTATCCTCCTTGGTTTTAAAGGAATATCAAACAGAAAATGATGGTAGATACAATTATGTATTTAGAGCAAAGATTGGTCTGTGAATACTAAAATTTGTAGATGTATTTTCTAAAATTATATTAGTTGTTTAAATATTGAAGGTCTATAAACATCTTCAGTCTCTATAAAAAAATGGGAGCTGCCATGTTGGAATCTAGGTTTTCTCATTATCTATTTCTTCTGCCAAGGGCAATTATAGACAGATATAAAATAGGCAATAAAAGAGAGTGTGTAATCAAGGTTGTGAGGACTTGCTGACCCCATTATCAGTTGCACAACATTGCTGGTCGCAAATGGTACATGTTCTATGAGTTTGTTCCCTTTGCAGGGGTTAAACACATATAGGTGCAGGGTGACTTGTCTTAAAATTGCATGCTCTAAGGAATGGAATTTTTCAACTACAATGACCATTTAATAACTGTCCCCATGATCAAACACTTGCCCTCACATCCCATTGAGGCGGATGATGAAAAACAGATTAGTTTCTACAGGGAGTGCAGAATTATTAGGCAAATGAGTATTTTGACCACATCATCCTCTTTATGCATGTTGTCTTACTCCAAGCTGTATAGGCTCGAAAGCCTACTACCAATTAAGCATATTAGGTGATGTGCATCTCTGTAATGAGAAGGGGTGTGGTCTAATGACATCAACACCCTATATCAGGTGTGCATAATTATTAGGCAACTTCCTTTCCTTTGGAAAAATGGGTCAAAAGAAGGACTTGACAGGCTCAGAAAAGTCAAAAATAGTGAGATATCTTGCAGAGGGATGCAGCACTCTTAAAATTGCAAAGCTTCTGAAGCGTGATCATCGAACAATCAAGAGTTTCATTCAAAATAGTCAACAGGGTCGCAAGAAGCGTGTGGAAAAACCAAGGCGCAAAATAACTGCCCATGAACTGAGAAAAGTCAAGCGTGCAGCTGCCAAGATGCCACTTGCCACCAGTTTGGCCATATTTCAGAGCTGCAACATCACTGGAGTGCCCAAAAGCACAAGGTGTGCAATACTCAAAGACATGGCCAAGGTAAGAAAGGCTGAAAGACGACCACCACTGAACAAGACACACAAGCTGAAACGTCAAGACTGGGCCAAGAAATATCTCAAGACTGATTTTTCTAAGGTTTTATGGACTGATGAAATGAGAGTGAGTCGTGATGGGCCAGATGGATGGGCCCGTGGCTGGATTGGTAAAGGGCAGAGAGCTCCAGTCCGACTCAGACGCCAGCAAGGTGGAGGTGGAGTACTGGTTTGGGCTGGTATCATCAAAGATGAGCTTGTAGGGCCTTTTCGGGTTGAGGATGGAGTCAAGCTCAACTCCCAGTCCTACTGACAGTTTCTGGAAGACACCTTCTTCAAGCAGTGGTACAGGAAGAAGTCTGCATCCTTCAAGAAAAACATGATTTTCATGCAGAACAATGCTCCATCACACGCGTCCAAGTACTCCACAGCGTGGCTGGAAAGAAAGGGTATAAAAGAAGAAAATCTAACGACATGGCCTCCTTGTTCACCTGATCTGAACCCCATTGAGAACCTGTGGTCCATCATCAAATGTGAGATTTACAAGGAGGGAAAACAGTACACCTCTCTGAACAGTGTCTGGGAGGCTGTGGTTGCTGCTGCACGCAATGTTGATGGTGAACAGATCAAAACACTGACATTATCCATGGATGGCAGGCTTTTGAGTGTCCTTACAAAGAAAGGTGGCTATATTGGTCACTGATTTGTTTTTGTTTTGTTTTTGAATGTCAGAAATGTATATTTGTGAATGTTGAGATGTTATATTGGTTTCACTGGTAAAAATAAATAATTGAAATGGGTATATATTTGTTTTTTGTTAAGTTGCCTAATAATTATGCACAGTAATAGTCACCTGCACACACAGATATCCCCCTAAAATAGCTATAACTAAAAACAAACTAAAAACTACTTCCAAAACTATTCAGCTTTGATATTAATGAGTTTTTTGGGTTCATTGAGAACATGGTTGTTGTTCAATAATAAAATTAATCCTCAAAAATACAACTTGCCTAATAATTCTGCACTCCCTGTAGTTAAAGGGATACTAAATCCAAATTTTTTCTTTCATGATTCAGATAGAGCATGCCATTTTAAGCAACTTTCTGATTTACTCTTATTATCAATTTTTATTCGTTCTCTTGCTTTCTTTATATAAAAGAGCATGAATGTAAAGCTTAGGAGCACCATTTTAGTTTCAGCACCCTGGATAGTGCTTGCTTATTGGTGGCTACATGTATCTACCAATAAGCAAGTGTCCATGTTCAGAACTAAAAATGGGCTGGCTCCTAAGCTTTACATTCCTGCTTTTTAAATAAAGATAGCAAGAGAACTAAGAAAAATTGATAATAGGAATAAATTAGTAAGTTAAACAAACAAAAGACACCACCTGTGAAAATTAACTAACTGGTGATAATTAAGAGGTGCCAAAAGTAGAAAGTTTGAGGTATTAAGAATGCTCAAAAATTCTTAAAAAATGTGAAAAAATAATAAATAATGTGATATAATAGTGAAACAACAACTATATATTCAGTCCCTCGTGTAACTCATGAATTAATAATTCAAATGACTCAAATACGTAAATCTTCAACATAAAATGAACCAGAAATATGTGTAGTGTCCTGATCGTGTCAGGAATGTAAGTATCAGTTAAATATATCAAGTGATAAAAATAATAAAAATTGGATACAATTAATTAACATAGGCCTAGATTTGGAGTTCGGCGGTAGCCGTGAAAACCAGCGTTAGAGGCTCCTAACGCTGGTTTTGGCCGCCCGCTGGTATTTGGAGTCAGTGATTAAAGGGTCTAACGCTCACTTTTCAGCCGCGACTTTTCCATACCGCAGATCCCCCTACGCCATTTGCGTAGCCTATCTTTTCAATGGGATCTTTCTAACGCCGGTATTTAGAGTCGTTTCTGAAGTGAGCGTTAGAGCTCTAACGACAAGATTCCAGCCGCCTGAAAATAGCAGGAGTTAAGAGCTTTCTGGCTAACGCCGGTTCATAAAGCTCTTAACTACTGTACCCTAAAGTACACTAACACCCATAAACTACCTATGTACCCCTAAACTGAGGTCCCCCCACACCGCCGCCACTCGATTAAAATTTTTAACCCCTAATCTGCCGACCGCCACCTACGTTATATTTATGTACCCCTAATCTGCTGCCCCTAACCCCGCCGACCCCTGTATTACATTTATTAACCCCTAACTTGCCCCCCACAACGTCGCCGCCAGCTACTTAAAATAATTAACCCCTAATCTTCCGACCGCAAATCGCCGCCACCTACGTTATCCCTATGTACCCCTAATCTGCTGCCCCTAACATCGCCGACCCCTATATTATATTTATTAACCCCTAATCTGCCCCCCTCAACGTCGCCGACACCTGCCTACACTTATTAACCCCTAATCTGCCGAGCGGACCTGAGCGCTACTATAATAAATGTATTAACCCCTAATCCGCCTCACTAACCCTATCATAAATAGTATTAACCCCTAATCTGCCCTCCCTAACATCGCCGACACCTAACTTCAATTATTAACCCCTAATCTGCCGACCGGAGCTCACCGCTATTCTAATAAATGTATTAACCCCTAAAGCTAAGTCTAACCCTAACACTAACACCCCCCTAAGTTAAATATAATTTAAATCTAACGAAATAAATTAACTCTTATTAAATAAATTATTCCTATTTAAAGCTAAATACTTACCTGTAAAATAAATCCTAATATAGCTACAATATAAATTATAATTATATTATAGCTATTTTAGGATTAATATTTATTTTACAGGCAACTTTGTAATTATTTTAACCAGGTACAATAGCTATTAAATAGTTAAGAACTATTTAATAGTTACCTAGTTAAAATAATAACAAATTTACCTGTAAAATAAATCCTAACCTAAGTTATAATTAAACCTAACACTACCCTATCAATAAAATAATTAAATAAACTACCTACAATTACCTACAATTAACCTAACACTACACTATCAATAAATTAATTAAACACAATTCCTACAAATAAATACAATTAAATAAACTAGCTAAAGTACAAAAAATAAAAAAGAACTAAGTTACAGAAAATAAAAAAATATTTACAAACATAAGAAAAATATTACAACAATTTTAAACTAATTACACCTACTCTAAGCCCCCTAATAAAATAACAAAGCCCCCCAAAATAAAAAATTCCCTACCCTATTCTAAATTAAAAAAGTTACAAGCTCTTTTACCTTACCAGCCCTGAACAGGGCCCTTTGCGGGGCATGCCCCAAGAAGTTCAGCTCTTTTGCCTGTAAAAAAAAACATACAATACCCCCCCCCCAACATTACAACCCACCACCCACATACCCCTAATCTAACCCAAACCCCCCTTAAATAAACCTAACACTAAGCCCCTGAAGATCTTCCTACCTTGTCTTCACCATCCAGGTATCACCGATCCGTCCTGGCTCCAACATCTTCATCCAACCCAAGCGGGGGTTGGCGATCCATAATCCGGTCCAGAAGAGGCTCCAAAGTCTTCCTCCTATCCGGCAAGAAGAGGACATCCGGACCGGCAAACATCTTCTCCAAGCGGCATCTTCGATCTTCTTCCATCCGGAGCGAAGCGGCAGGATCCTGAAGACATCCAGCGCGGAACATCCATCCGGACCAACGACTGAACGACGAATGACTGTTCCTTTAAGGGACGTCATCCAAGATGGCGTCCCTCGAATTCCGATTGGCTGATAGGATTCTATCAGCCAATCGGAATTAAGGTAGGAATTTTCTGATTGGCTGATGGAATCAGCCAATCAGAATCAAGTTCAATCCGATTGGCTGATCCAATCAGCCAATCAGATTGAGCTTGCATTCTATTGGCTGTTCCGATCAGCCAATAGAATGCGAGCTCAATCTGATTGGCTGATTGGATCGGCCAATCGGATTGAACTAGATTCTGATTGGCTGATTCCATCAGCCAATCAGAAAATTCCTACCTTAATTCCGATTGGCTGATAGAATCCTATCAGCCAATCGGAATTCGAGGGACGCCATCTTGGATGACGTCCCTTAAAGGAACAGTCATTCGTCGTTCAGTCGTCGGTCCGGATGGATGTTCCGCGCTGGATGTCTTCAGGATCCTGCCGCTTCGCTCCGGATGGAAGAAGATCGAAGATGCCGCTTGGAGAAGATGTTTGCCGGTCCGGATGTCCTCTTCTTGCCGGATAGGAGGAAGACTTTGGAGCCTCTTCTGGACCGGATTATGGATCGCCAACCCCCGCTTGGGTTGGATGAAGATGTTGGAGCCAGGACGGATCGGTGATACCTGGATGGTGAAGACAAGGTAGGAAGATCTTCAGGGGCTTAGTGTTAGGTTTATTTAAGGGGGGTTTGGGTTAGATTAGGGGTATGTGGGTGGTGGGTTGTAATGTTGGGGGGGGGGTATTGTATGTTTTTTTTTACAGGCAAAAGAGCTGAACTTCTTGGGGCATGCCCCGCAAAGGGCCCTGTTCAGGGCTGGTAAGGTAAAAGAGCTTGTAACTTTTTTAATTTAGAATAGGGTAGGGAATTTTTTATTTTGGGGGGCTTTGTTATTTTATTAGGGGGCTTAGAGTAGGTGTAATTAGTTTAAAATTGTTGTAATATTTTTCTTATGTTTGTAAATATTTTTTTATTTTCTGTAACTTAGTTCTTTTTTATTTTTTGTACTTTATCTAGTTTATTTAATTGTATTTATTTGTAGGAATTGTGTTTAATTAATTTATTGATAGTGTAGTGTTAGGTTAATTGTAGGTAATTGTAGGTAGTTTATTTAATTATTTTATTGATAGGGTAGTGTTAGGTTTAATTATATCTTAGGTTAGGATTTATTTTACAGGTAAATTTGTTATTATTTTAACTAGGTAACTATTAAATAGTTCTTAACTATTTAATAGCTATTGTACCTGGTTAAAATAATTACAAAGTTGCCTGTAAAATAAATATTAATCCTAAAATAGCTATAATATAATTATAATTTATATTTTAGCTATATTAGGGTTTATTTTACAGGTAAGTATTTAGCTTTAAATAGAAATAAGTTATTTAATAAGAGTTAATTTATTTCGTTAGATAAATATTATATTTAACTTAGGGGGGTGTTAGTGTTAGGGTTAGACTTAGCTTTAGGGGTTAATCCATTTATTAGAATAGCGGTGAGCTCCGATCGGAAGATTAGGGGTTAATAATTGAAGTTAGGTGTCGGCGATGTTAGGGAGGGCAGATTAGGGGTTAATACTATTTATGATAGGGTTAGTGAGGCGGATTAGGGGTTAATAACTTTATTATAGTAGCGCTCAGGTCCGCTCGGGAGATTAGGGGTTAATAAGTGTAGGCAGGTGTCGGCGATGTTGTGGGGGGCAGGTTAGGGGTTAATAAATATAATCTAGGGGTCGGCGGTGTTAGGGGTAGCAGATTAGGGGTACATAGGGATAACGTAGGTGGCGGCGGTTTACGGAGCGGCAGATTAGGGGTTTAAAAAAATATGCAGGGGTCAGCGATAGCGGGAGCAGCAGATTAGGGGTTAATAAGTGTAAGGTTAGGGGTGTTTAGACTCGGGGTACATGTTAGAGTGTTAGGTGCAGACGTAGGAAGTGTTTCCCCATAGGAAACAATGGGGCTGCGTTAGGAGCTGAACGCTGCTTTTTTGCAGGTGTTAGGTTTTTTTTCAGCTCAAACAGCCCCATTGTTTCCTATGGGGGAATCGTGCACGAGCACGTTTTTGAGGCCGGCCGCGTTCGTAAGCAACTCTGGTATCGAGAGTTGCATTTGCGGTAAAAATGCTCTACGCTCCTTTTTTGGAGCCTAACGCAGCATTTGTTTGAACTCTCGATACCAGAGTTAATTTTATGGTGCGGCCAGAAAAAAGCCCGCGGAGCGTTAACAGCCCTTTTACCGCCGAACTCCAAATCTAGGCCATAGTGTCCTATAAGCAGGGCCGTCTTTAATATTGACTGGACCCTGGGCAAAAAAATTCTTGGGCCCCCCACACCATGAAATTTTGCTCTCCATCCCAAAAAAACAACTAAATCAATTTATTTTATAATTGTTTTCAAAATTATTAGCCCAGCAGTGGATCATCACTGCTGGGCTAATCATTTAAAAAAATGAAATAAATTGCAATATGTGAAACTGGACCTAAGAAGTATTAATAAGTACATAAATATATAAATTCCTCCACTGTGGATTCATTTAATATTCTTTTGAATGTGATTCTGGTGTGAGTTTAGCAGGTTAAAGAGATTTAGGGCAGCCAACAGGAGCAAAGCAAGTTAAAGACTGAGGAGGAAGCATGGAGGTGCAGACAAATATAAGTTTACTGACTGAAACAGCAGAACTACTATGGGAAGCTGTAAAATCTGAGACAGAGAGAAAACAAAAACTATAAAAATAAACCTTACATTAATGTGTGAAGTATCAGCATGACACTATACATCAGCCACAGCAGCACATGTCACTTCTTTGCTAGGAACAAGTTCCCTCTCAACCTGCACTAGACAATGCTGCATGGGGAGGGGCGTGTGTGCACTCACTTATTCTTCCCACTGACACCTTTCTACAAAGCACTGTTCCCCTAACAAACTTCAGTTAGTTGATCTTAGGGCCACAGCAGAAAGAGCAGGGCTAAGGGGACCAGCAGACTGGATGCTGTCTGCCCAAGGCTGCATGGATACAGTTAGAGATGTGTCATACAGCCTCAAGACTGAAGAGAGTAGTGTATGCAGCTGCACAGATGCTCAAATCCTCATGTGCCTGCCACTCCAGCTTTCTGCTGCATGCGCCTGAATGTGTGTGTTCTCCATGTCACATCAGCACTCTTGGGCCCCTTAACAGAGACTGGGCCCTGGGCGGCTGCCCCTTTTGCCCTGTGTTAAAGACGGCCCTGCCTATAAGAATGTCCAGTGTACAAAAGTGTTCCAAAACTTCTGGCAGTTCCTCTGATGTGTTATGCCACAATAACACGATCACAAAATCCTAGAAAACAAAACATAGAGGGTGCCACATAGTGCAGGTCAAGCGATCAGGATCCACAAATAGCCAAATAGCTACTCAAGTGATGTGCTGCACAGATGTGCAATATAGGCAAGCCGGAACCACAAGTCGTCCGGTAGACGCTCAGGCAGTATACAGGAGGATCCCACAGGAAGTAGTCACAAAGCCGTTTATCCCACCAGGGGGAGTCCAGGAAAAGGAGGATAAGATAGGAATCAGATTCCTTAGCTATTCCAAAAAACACACCTTATCCCACCAGGGGGAGTCCAGGAATAAAGGGTGTCTCTTTGAATATGACCTAATAGATCATATATAGGATAGCTGGTCATGTAGCCAAACACAGGCACTATAGTGAATAAAACAGTGCTTGGTTCTCCAAAAATAGTAAAGTGTAGCAGAAAATATATGAATAAAAGTTTTTAATTAAAACAAGTTTAAAAAAGCAACGTGTTTCTCCGTGTCACAGCACGGTTTCATCAGGCTGTATAAAACAATGCAAAAAACTGCTACACTTTATACATTAACATATCCAATCAAAACCAAGTTTCAGCTATCCACCCACAAACTAACACAGCTGATTTTAGTGTGATTGATTGAAAGCGTGTGGTGTTTGGAGGCGTGGCTGAGTCATGTGTGATTGATTTTTATCACGTCAGAGATCAACAGGGATCCATTCCTTTCATCGTATGACAAGATTATTGTGATAGCCTAAAATATTAGATAATTCTCCCTAAGTTGTCTAATAGATATTCACACTACCCTCCACGTATAGTAACATAAATTTACAAATATTTATATGTGTATTTAATAAAGTAGAAACATAATCACCATGATATTAAAAGAATATTGTTTTGAATCATAATGATGGATCCCAAATAGCAGAATAATCGTCATGTCAATAGGCACAAGTACATATCAGCTATAACCATCTTGGTGTCTGTTTATGGGGTTGTCGACCAATCGTCCTTTTCCTGGACTCCCCCTGGTGGTATAAACGGCTTTGTGACTACTTCATGTGGGATCCTCCTGTATACTGCCTGAGCGTCTACTGGACAACTTGTGGTTCCGGCTTGCCTATATTGCACATCTGTGCAGCACATCACGTGAGTAGCTATTTGGCTATCTATATATTTGTGGATCCTGATCGCTTGACCTGCACTATGTGGCGCCCTCTATGTTTTGTTTTCTAAAATTAGTAAGTTGCTTAAAATTGCATGCTCTGTTTGAATCATTAAATAAAACATTTGGGTTTAGTATCCCTTTAATATGCACTTTACATACTTTTGTTTTTAGCTAAATTACAAACTCATATTTTCCCTGAGCTTCCTATGCTGTTTTATACAACCTGCTCACCTTCTATTATGCTATTATATCTGTATTATATCTGATATATGTGACGGATACCGGCTACCCCGACTGGGTAGGTCCGCCAAAAGGGTCCTGCTTCCTCCCCTGAGCCTGCAGCTGTATAGCTGGAAAGTGATTGTAGCAAGAGCCCATCCAAATAACCAGACAAGACCAGTATTCAGGTGACACAAGAACCTATATCACTGCTTCCGCTAGCTTCAAAAGTCCTTGAAAAACTAGTTTTCGATCACCTAACCCACTTCCTGTCCTCCAACTCATTGCTTGACCCCCTGCAATCTGGCTTCCGTCCCCAACACTCAACTGAAACTGCCCTCACCAAGGTTACTAACGATCTTCTTTCTGCTAAAAACAATGGCCACTACTCTATACTTATCTTACTTAACCTGTCTGCTGCCTTTGACACTGTTGACCATCCCCTCGTCCTACGGACTCTCAGCTCCCTTGGGCTCTGTGACATTGCCCTCTCCTGGATCCACTCTTATCTCTCTAATAGGTCCTTTTCTGTCTCATTTGCTGGTGACTCCTCCTCTTCATTGTCTCTGTCTGTTGGAGTACCTGAAGGCTCTGTTCTAGGCCCTCTACTCTTCTTTCTTTATACTTCCTTACTGGGTAAACTTATCAGTAGATATGGCTTCAACTATCACCTCTATGCTGATGATACTCAGATCTATCTATCCACCCCTGCTCTGTCTCCTTCTGTCCTTTCCCACATCAGCGACTGCTTATCTGGCATTTCTTCCTGGATGGCCTCTTACCACCTAAAAATCAACATGTCCAAGACTGACCTTCTTCTAATCCCCCAATCTAATTCCACTCCAATTTCTAGCTTTACTATCACTGTTAGCGACACCACTATCTCCCCATCACCCCAAGTCCGCTGCCTAGGAGTTACACTTGACTCCAATCTGTCCTTCATACCCCACATCCAATTGCTCTCTTTATCCTGTCGCAACCACCTATGCAATATCTCAAAAATTTGTCCTTTTCTGAGTGCTGAAACTATTAAACAGCTGATCCATTCCCTAGTAATTTCCCAGCTTGACTACTGTAATAACTTACTAACTGGCTTTCATCTCTCTCCCGCCTCTCCCCCCTTCAATCCATCCTAAATGCCTTTGCTAGGCTAATCCACCTCTCCCTATGCTCTGCATCTGCTGCACCCCTCTGTGAGTCCCTTCACTGGCTCCCCATTCACAGCAGTATTCAATTCAAAATTCTCACTCTGACCTACAAAGCCCTTACTAATGCAGCCCCCCCTACCTGTCCTCATTCATCAACAAATATACTCCAGCCCGTCTCCTAAGATCCAACAACGATCTACTCCTTGCATCTTCTACCATCACCTCCTCCCATGCTAGACTACAGGACTTCTCTCATGTGGCACCAACCCTCTGGAACGTACTTCCTCGAGCTGTCAGACTTTCCCCCAACCTCTCCTCCTTTAAACGCTCCCTAAAGACCTTCTTGTTCAGGGAAGCCTATCACCAAATCAGTAACTAATGAATTTCACTTGCCTAATAGTTGCCTTCATCTAACTCCACACTAACATCATTCCCACCATTTGCAGTCCCCACCTCCTGTTTCTCAACCTCCTACCCATCTAGATTGTAAGGCCCCCAATTCCCCCTGTATTTGTTTGTTAAATTTGTCTGGGTCTCATATTGTACTGTCCTTTTATCTTTGTTACCCATGGACAGCGCTGTGAAATTTGTTGGCTCTTTATAACTAAAGAATAATAATAAAAATAAAAATGTCCCCTTCTTCCTTTTCTACTGGAAGCTGAACATGGTTTTAATAACTCAGAGGAGAATGAGTATTATTACTGACATTGGGAAGTGTAACATCTAGCCTGGGGGTTATTTAAGGGACAGTAATCACCTTGCAATATCAGCCAGTCTAAATGTTTTTTAAAACAAATTAATATTCTTTTTAGTGCAATTAATAGCCAAACTCCAACCACCATTTCCTTTATATGGAGGAGCAAATCTGGGCTTTAGTCTGCGGTCAACAAGGCTAGCCACATTAATACTTTAAAGGGACAGTCAAGTCTAAATTAGACTTTCATGATTCAGATAGGACATGCAATTTAAAAAAAATGTCATTTTACTATTAACATCAATTTTTTTTGTTCTCTTTGTATTCTTTGTTGAAAGCTAAACCTAGGTAGGCCCAAACAGATTTCTAAACCGTTGAAGGCCGTCTCTTATCTCAGTGCATTTTGACCGTTTTTCATAGTTAGGCAGTGCTAGGTTCATGTGTCATATAGATAACATGGTGCTCATTCCAGGGGAGTTATTTATGAATCAGCACTGATTGGCTAAAATACAAGTCTGTTGAAAGAACTGAGATAAGCGGCAGCCTGCAGAGGCTTAGATTCAAGGTAATCACAGAGGTAAAATTTGTATTAATATAACAGTGTTAGTTATGCAAAACTGGGGAATGACTATCTTTTTAAGCAATAATAATTAGACTGTCACTTTAAGTATAAAATGTAATGTTTTGCAGTTGTTATCAGTCAAAGCCAAGTATGGACACATATGTAGGAGAGTTGGCCTTGTGAAGTAAACCGGTTCAGAGAATTAGAAAAAAAAAAAGAATTCAGAGCTAAATTACATGAAAACTATATTGCAAAGTTGTTTTTATAAGCATAACTAAACATTGTATACAAAAATCTTAAAGGAACAGTAAAGTCAAAATGAAACTTTTATGATTCAGATAGACCATGCAATTTTAAACAACTTTCCAATTTTCTTTGGTAATTAAATTTGCTGTGTTCTCTTGGTATAATTTATTGAAGCGTAAAACTAGGTATGTTAATAAGAGCTCAGGAGTGTGCACGTGTCTTTTAGTACTCTATGGCAGCAGTGTTTTGCAACATTATTTGTAGCTTTGTTATACAATGTTGCAAAACACTGCTGCCGTAGAGTACTAAAGACACGTGCACACTCCTGAGCTCTTATTACCATACCTAGTTTTACTCTTCAATTAAATATAACAAAGAGAACAAAGCAAATTTAATAACAGAACAAAATTGGAAAGTTTTTTAAAATAGCCTGGTCTATCTGAATCATGAAAGTTTAATTTTGACTTTACTTTCCCTTTTAAAGGTGTTTACTGTTTCTTTAAAGAGACATTGAACACCTTTTCCTTATTTGTAAAAAGTATTTACTTGTCCGTAACTCCATAGAGAAGCCAAAATTCTAATTATGTAGCCAAGGTTTTCTTAAAAATGCTGCAAATCAGTTACAGAATTTGCTTTCTGGCATCTCTAAAGAGTGTGGGAAAAGCACAATTTTTAAAAAAAAAATATTTAAAGTGATGGTAAACTTTCCCCTTTGGATGGAGTTTAATTAATCAGTTGTAATGAATATACACTATATTTTAAGTGGGCGCTTCGACCGCCCACTTAAAAATTATTTTTTTTGTGAGCTACTCGTTTGAACTGTTCTCCAATCATGTGTGTGTGCCGTGTTGCTAGAGCGCTGATTGGAGAACAGTTCAAATGGGTAGCTCACAAAAAAAAAAAAACGTTTGAAGTGGGTGGTCGAAGCCGGGGTATATAAATACAGTTAAAACCATTAGCTCTCAAAAAAAATTTACTTTTGAAGTGGGTGTTTGAAGCACGGCGTATTTGAATTTCAGAGCTACATTAAAAAGTAAGTTAAATTGCATCTTCATTACACCTGATGAATTGAACTCCATCAAAGATATCGCTAACATTCCAGATCTGTTTATACAAAGGGGACGGTTTACCATCACTTT
The DNA here is from genome assembly GCF_027579735.1 of Bombina bombina. NCBI lineage: Eukaryota > Metazoa > Chordata > Amphibia > Anura > Bombinatoridae > Bombina > Bombina bombina. The sequence continues at coordinate 557,173,559 of NC_069499.1, read as the reverse complement.
AATGCCCATTTTATATTCTGCTTTAACTATTGTAGCTTTAAATGTGCTAATGTTAGTGGTGACAGATTAGTAGTATTCTGTATGTTGTAATTGTTAAAGTGCTGCGTGTTTATAGACATACATATGTTTATACGAACATCAGTATTCCTGAAAATGACAAGAATCTCTAAATGTTTGTATTAAAAATAAATTGTTAGTTTTAAAAAAAAATCGTCAAATCCTGCAAATTTGTACTATACATTTGTGTGTTTATACACCCACACATATATTTATATCAGCATGCATATTCTTTAGAAATGTATATATTTAGTTGGCATCTGCATTACTGAACATTGTATTAGCATAAAAATACTGTTTTCTTTATACAGTGAGCTAGAGTGCAGCAGTAATTGGCTTTTGTACGGTCTCTAATGTTTCCATTAGCGCACAAAGCTTCTTACGTCATGAGCATAAATGAAGTGTGATAATAGTTAGATCAAGCTATGCTGGAGGTACAAAGAGGTCTGGTGATTAATACCCAAGCAAGATTTAGCCAGTGACCTCCACGGTTGGAAGCCATGTTATTGTGTCATTTTAGGTCATACACGTTTTGCACATTATCTTGAAAGAGCACCGCTCTCAACACTAGCATTGTCATGTGTATTAGTTTGTGTTTAAATTTGTATGACAATCAGTGTTCCCTCTAAGGCCAGTTTTGTGTGCGGCCCAGCAGTAAAACAGTTAATTAGGTAACCACACCCTGCAATTAGCAAACACTGCACAATGCAGATGGCAAGGTAGGGTTCTCTTGTTAACTGTTTCACTGCTGGGCTGCACACAAAACTGTCCTTAGAGGGAACACTGATGACATTCTTACGTTGCAAATTATTCCAACGGTGTCATACAGCGCTACTGTGGATATTGAGTTTAGTGCTGAACAACAAATCAGAGCTGGTCTGGTAACATTTCTTAATGGACAGTCTTTCTTTTAACTTAAAGGGATATGAAACCCCCCAAAATTATTTTGTTATTCAGACAGAGCAAACCAATTAAAAAAAGTTTCCCATGTAATTCTATTACCAAATGTGTTCCTATGATATTCTGTGTTGAGGAGATACCTAGGTAGGTAGGTGTCTGGAGCTCTACACGGCAGGAAATAGTGCTGCCATCTAGTGTTCTTGCAAATGGATACTATTCTTGCACAACTGCTGCCATATAGTGCTCCACAAATGTGCTGGCTCCTAAGCTTACGTCTCTGCTTTTCAACAAGATACCAAGAGAACAAAGAAAATTGATAATAGAAGTAAATTAGAAAAATTTTAAAATTAAATGCTCTATCTGAATCATGAAAGAAAATTTTTGGGATTTCACATCCCTTTAATGAGACATAAAACACATTTTTTTTTTTCATGATTCAAATAAAACATATAAATGTAAACAACTTTCCAATTTACTTTATTCTATTGGTATCCTTTGTTGAAGGAGCATCAGTTCACTACAGGGAGCTAGCTGAACACATTTGGTGAGCCATTGACAAGAGGCATATATGTAAAGCCACCAATCAGCAGTTAGCACCCAGTAGTACATTGCTGCTTCTGAGCCAACCTAGGTATGCTTTTCAATAAAGGATACAAAAATACTAAAGCTAATTTGATAATACAAGTAAATTATAAAGTTGTTTCAAATTGTATTTTCTCTTTGAATCATGAAAAAAACATTTTGGGTTCCATGTCCCTTTAGGAAATATCCTGTAGAGGGTTTATATGCAATGTCAAAGAAATAGCAATATTACAAAGATTATGCATTTTAAAGGGATATCAAAGTTCATACTATCAGGAAGTGTAAGTATGTGGATAGAAGACAACGGGCGCGATCCGATATACATCGTAGTTTGCGATGCAAGCGAGGGAACCCCCGCCGCCCATAGTTTCAGCTCGCAACTCGAGCTATTACATATACGGCGCCGTCAGATGCTAAAATGCCAGTGACTTACGGCACTTTAGAAACTTCTGGCACCTACAAAACCTGACTAAGTTATAAAATCTCTCGTACTGTCTAACACGCCTCCCAAACATAGCCGGACACTATACCCCTCTATCCGCTATCCCCCCTCACTCTCCTAATAATAAATTTATTAACCCCTAAACCGCCGCTCCCGGACCCCGCCGCACCTAATAAAGTTATTAACCCCTAAACCTCTGCTCCCGGACCCCGCCGCCACCTACATTAACTACCCCCTAATGTGAGCCCCTTACACCGCCGCCACCTACATTACCTACCCCCTAATGTGAGCCCTTTACACTGCCGCCACCTACATTACCTACCCCCTAATGTGAGCCCCTTACACCGCCACCACCTACATTAACTACCCCCTAATGTGAGCTCCTACCCCGCCGCCAGCTATATTAAAATTATTAACCCCTAATCTAATCCCACTATACCGCCGCCAGCTATATTAAATTATTAACCCCTAATCTATTCCCCCTATACCGCCGCCAACTATATTAAATTAACCCCTAATCTAATCCCCCTATACCGCCGCCACCTATATTAATTACACAGCCCTTTTCAGGGCTATTTGTAGGGTTAGTAGAAAGAGAGGATTGGTACGCTCACAATATGTATCTATGTCGAAAAATTCCAGTTCTTTTTGAAAGTTAAAATATCACAATATATTAAGAGATATGTTGGTCCCGGGACTTCAGTCCAAATGACCCCCACTCACCACTCAGCTAGGAAGCTTTTGCCTTCACCCACCCGGGGGTGAGCCGTCCGTCTATATGGAAAACCAAAGTAACCACCTGGGAGACTCCAAAGAGCGTGCTGGCCGGAACTTGTCTTCAGCGTAAGCAAGTGCGTCTGCAATCTGCGCTGGTATCCCTGTGGGAAGGTAGAGTGTAGAGACAGGCGGCAATCCGTAAGAGTTGGCTGTTGTCCAAGTTACTCTCTCTGGTATTCGGCATTCAGCGTGTGCGTGCGTGAGTGTCGGGGGGCGTGACCATCTTCACCCAGGATGGCAACATTTAGCAGGGCTGTAGTTGTAATGGGTATCCGTAGTCTGGTGATAAGCCACAGCAAAAAATGAAGGAGGAACGGATGCCCAAATGAATAAATAAAAAGTTCTTTATTTAAACAACAAGTTTAAAAGTTGCAGACAGTGAAAATACAGGAGTAAGACAGGCGAGACACCAATGGGCTTACATGTTTCGGCGCTTAGCCGTAATCATAGCCTGTTTTGTGGCGAGGTGAATATGGAGTAGGATTTCTCCATTTTCGCCATGTAAGTCCTTACTCTGTATATTGAATACCAAACTGCGCTGGTTTGGTATACCTGTCTATGGGCCAAAAAACTACGGCCGAACGCAGAAATATACGAGCATAACTTCTATGTTACGCCGTATATGTGATACCAAACCAGTGCAAAATTTGGCATCACCAGCTTTTGCGGGCGACGCTGCATATTGGATAGAGGCCCACATGTGAATTGTATAAACTAATTGTAAGATTACCTCACAACATGATGAAAATAAATAAGTAGGAATTGCTCTCCATTGTGGTCATAGTGCATGTATGTTCTCTGAGATTGGCAAGATCCATTAACCAGTCACAAAGAATGAGTGTGCATTGTTAATTTGAGGACTCACACATGCACATTCACTTTATTGGATCTAATAAGTGCACATAGTAGTAGAGAGTGAGTAATAATACTCTATTAAAGGGACATTATACACTAGATTTTTCTTTGCATAAATGTTTTGTAGATGATCCATTTATATAGCCTATACAGCTTTCTTTCTTTTTTTTTTTATAGTATGGTTTTGCTTATTTTTAAATAACATTGCGCTGATTTTCAGTCTCCTAACCAAGCTTTAGAAGAATACTAACGTATACCTACTCCAGCTTGCTCATGTTTGTAAAAGAGACTTTTCATATACAGAGGAAGGGGGAGGGAGGGTTTGCTTTTTTTGCTATTGAACCACTTGCAGTGGGTGTTCCAGCTAACCTTTTTAACAGTGCTAAACTGTGAGCTTCTAAGTAAGTTTTTGTAACGGTTTTATACTGGATTTTTATATCAGTATCTGTGCATCTTATTCTTTATAGTAGTGTCTATTACATGCAGTTATATGAAAATTAGTGTAGACTGTTCCTTTAACCTAGTATTCTCACATGGCTGCATTTTATTAAAGGGACCTGAAACTCCATTTTTTTCTCTTGATTCAGATGCATTCTAAACTTTCCAATTTACTTTCCAATTTACTTTTATTAGCTATTTTGCTCATTTCTTGATATCCTTGGTTGAGGGAGGACCAATGCACTACTGGGAGCTAGCTAAGCACATTTGTAAGCTAACAGCAAGAGGCATATATGGGCAGCCACAAATCAGAAGTTAGCTCCCAGGCCCTAAGACTACCGAGGTATGCTTTTAAACAAAGAATAACAAGAGAACTAAGAAAATTAGATAAGAGAAGTAGATTGGAAAGTTGTTTAAAATTGTATGCTCTGTCTGTATCATGAAGGAAAAATGTTGGGTTTCATGTCCCTTTAACACAAGTTCCAAAATAGCCATAACTTAACAATTATTTGGTAGAAATACCTTATCAACCAGAGGTTGCTAAAATTGTATTAGGAGCTATCCAAAATGTTGAGATCTATCTGTCTATTGAGTGGTCGAGACCCTCTAAAGGGGCACATGTGCCTCTGTCTCTGCTTTGCAGTCGGACAGCATCAACCATCACATAATTTCTCTGGAAAACCATATATATATAACTCTGCCTATCTATCTATCTATCTATCCTATACCATATATAAATATATGTGTATATCATATGTATGTGTGTGTGTGTGTGTGTGTATATATATATATATATATATATATATATATATATATATATATATATATATATATATATATATATATATATATATATATATACACATACATACATTAATGGACAAAAGTATGTTGACACCTGACCATCACACCTACAGTAGGGGAGTTTGTTGGATATCCCATTACTAAACCAAGGACATTTATGTGGAGTTACTCTCTTCTTTATGGCTAAAAAAACTGCCATTCTTCTGGGAAGGTTTACCTACAAGATTTTGGAGTGTCTGTAGGAATATGGCCCATTCAGCCAATATAGCATTTGTGAGGTCACACACTGATGTTGGACAAGAAGGTCTGGCTTGCAATTAGCGTTCCAAACATTCCAATCACCCTGGCATCTGCTACACCAAGATTCTTCCATCATACAGCTAGATAGTGAATTAAGATTCATCAGTCCAGAGAAAACTTAGGGCTAGATTACAAGTGGCACGATAACAGTTGTGCGCAAGCGAAAAGGGGTTTATCACGTCTGTTTGTGCGCATGATGTTTTTCACTCGTAAGTTAAAAGTAAACGCAATTGCTTGATCGCAATTAAAGTTGCTTCCAGATGCTTTCACCTCACAATGATAGCACTTACAGGTGATTGGGGCAGAACTAGTAGGGCAGATCATTCACAAACTGACTTGTGTTAAAGGTGGCCATGTTTAAGTTCATTGCGCTCTTCAATACAACCCATTGTATGACCTTTTTGATTACAGTACTGTACTATCTATTTGAGGGTACTATATGTATACAAATGTATTACAAATGATATAAAAATACTTTTTTGGTTACATTTATAAGCTGTTTTATGACATGCAAATATTGCCTAAATGACATGATATTGTTGTTTACACTTGGTTCCTCCCCCTCTCCAAACTGTCCCATTTTAAAGATGAAATAAAACCAAATCCAAACTATTCTGAAATCCGAACCTTTTCCGGTTCCAAGCAGTTTGGATAATATAAAATATTTTCATGGCTTTATGACTTCCTGGATTTGTCAAGCCTTGCAATAAATTTAACTTTGACCTTTGCTACATAAAAATATAGACTTGTAAGGGCATCTTTTGAAGTGTATTGATATGTCAATGTTCTGTGTGAGCACACACATATCTATTATACATGGGACAGTGTCCCATTCTCTTGGTATCCTTTGTTGAAGTAACACCTATGTACTATTGGGAGCTAGCTGGACACATTTATGTGCAACCATCAATCAGCAGCTATCTCCCAGTCATGTATTGCTGTTCTGGAGCCTACCTAATGTGAAAAACTAATATTTTAAATGTAATACCTTTTTATTATCTTTTCTTTATAAGATGCTAATAGATTGCGTATCATTATATTACAAAATTTGTGTTCTAATGTCAGATCCTACTCAATAGAAAGCTTTCAGTCTAGAGGATATTGTTACAATACAATAAAGGAGGAGTGAGAGAAACTTAATGGGACATTAAAGTGATTTTATATATGAATAATATATATCAGTCATTAAAGGGACACTCCATTACTCAAAATGTTTACAAATTACAATCTTAAAATGTTTAATTATGTATAGGGAAAAAACATTGCAATGGTCCTTATTATTTTTTAACTGCTTTTATTTATATCTTACATTTTTTGAAAGTGTTCTACTTCAACCAGAGAGGCTGATTAGCAGACTGAGAGAATGCATTGTACACTCCAATAAGTGCCTGTCTTTGGCACTGGGAGTGTTCACAAACTACCAGTCTAGGCTTTTTTTTTTTTTGTAAAGAAAAGGCCAAATTTAAATTTCTTGGCATGGTCTTTTTATTGCAAATTGCCTTAAAATATTATTCTACCACCAATGTTTTTTGAGCAGTGAGTAAAAGTAGCAACGCACTGTCTCTCTCTCTCTCTCTCTCTCTCTCTCTCTCACACATACAAAGAAGTTTGCTGATTGCGTTTTTAAATAAAGATACCAAGAAAAGGAAGAAAATGTAATAATAGGAGTAAATTAGAAAATGGCTTGAGAAATAATATAGAGAATTCATTTGTATACAATTTAAACTTTTATCCCCAATTAATGCAAAATACTATTTGAAAAAAATTAGAGATATGAAACCCATTTTTTTTTAGGATTCAGATAGAGCATACAATTTTAAACAGCTTTGCAGTTTACTTGTTTTATCTAATTTGCTTTGTTCTTTTGTTCCTTGGTTGAAAAGCATACCTAGGTATGCTCAGGAGCTGTGAGCTATCTGCTGATTGATGGCTGCATATATATGCCTCTTGAGATTGGCTTACTAATGTGTTAAAGTAGATCCCAGTAGTGCATTGCTGCTTCTTCAAGACAGGATACAAAGGGGATGAAGCCAACTTGATAATATAATTAAATTGGAAAGTTGTTTACAAATATATGCTCTATCTGAATCATGAAAGAAACATTCTGGGTTTCATGTCCCTTTAAGGTAGCTCTCTAAAAATCCAGATAGCTCAGAAATCTGTTTGGTTCATTGCTTTTACTTCTTGCACAAAAAGCAAGTATCTTGACTGCAATGCTGGTAATTAATCCCTGCCACTATCGGCATGGCCTGAGTGTCTGCAGGATGCTACTTGGTACAGGTGCTATTTCTGGGAGAAGGTTGCCCATTGATTGAAGATGATGTGGGGAATAGGGTTGCCGGGATGCAGAAACTCAAGGATAATTATCTAGGAGGTGACAGTCTTCTCTAAAAATGTGTCAGACAGAAGTGACAAGCGGTCTTTTAATTTCGCTAATGGTTCATTTCAGTAGAACTATAATTTTCCCAGCTCTCCAGGGTAAGAGAGAGTGCAATTTAAATATAGTTCTATTAACCCTGCCACTGCGAGGAGAGGATGAGGTTCATGGCTCATTGGTTAACAGCAATTATGTGCAATACAAAGAGAAGTTGTATTTATGAAGTTATATGGAGTTTCGGAGATATAGCAGGGACTGCAATTTTTTTTAATTTTTTTAAAGGGACATGAAACCCAACATTTTTTTCATTATTCAGATAAAGCATGCAAGTGTAAACCACTATCCAGTTTACTTCTATTAGCAAACTTATTTTATACTCGTAATAACCTTTGTTGAAGGAGCAGCAATGCACTACTAGAAGCTGTCTCTACAAAAGGTGAGCCAATAACAAAAGGCGCATATGTGCAGCCACCAATTAGAATCTTGCTTCCAGCTGTGCGTTGCTGCTCATGAGCCCACCTAATTATGCTTTTCAACAAAGGATACCAAGATAATGAAGCAAACTAGATAATTGAAGTAAACTAGAAAGTTATTAATATTATAAGCTCCATCTGAATCATAAAATGTTTATTATTTTGACTATATATGTATAAGGTTATTTGTATGTAGATGTGTGGAGAACATTAAAACAAGTTTTTAATTTTAGGAAAAGCAACATCCTGCCTTTTGCATTTTGTTAGGCCTTGTATTATTAGACGTTGCTGTTTTAATAAGGTTCCAGAAGACGAGCAGTTTGGTTGAAGCCAATGATGTCATTTCCTGGGCTAGGAAACTAACAAAATGTCCTTCATAGTTGGGACCAACAGTAGCAGAAGCTTAAAAGGTCTGTAATTTAAGGGATGTTGATAAAAGAAGCAAATTGTAATTTTAAAGAGGTAATTTTCAGTGACATTAATTACTAAAATGGATTAGAGAAGGAATGATTTTTCAGACTATACTGGAATATAAAAATAGAGGGGAAAAAACTGACTCTCTCCAGACCATAAGAGAGATTCTGTCTGTGTACGTTGTCAGACAGGCACCATATTTAACACTTCTGAAATATAAAGCAGATACTCTTTTGGCAAAGGAGAAAATCCAGTTCTCACCTATGGGGACGCCTACTTGATACATTCTTGGTGAAGCTCGCTCTGCCGTCCTCAGATCATTATACCTCCTTGTGATATGTAACATTTCTGCTCTAATGAACAATCTGATCCAGGAGCTCTTCAGTATCCTACTTGAAAGTATGTTACAAATCTGCCATCCCCTTAACAAACTTTATTTGGAAATTCTGCAATATTTTCACAGTGTACAAGAAAATCTGATTCTGAGTTAAACCAAAGTGATTGCTTTGGAGTGTGATCTGAAAGGAGTTAAAGTAATTCTTCCTCTGTCAGGTTTATAAACAGAATATTGTTTAGCTGCGGAATTGATAATTATGTTGTTGTTTTCTGTCAATGCATCAAAAGTATCACACCTGGAATATCTCCCCCCCCAAAAGAAAATGTCACATCTGATTAAAACAGTGTTGTTATGCAGGGAGCACATTGAACATATTTTTGAATCACAGAGAATATTTTATCTGGACAAATATGAAAATTCGGGCTCCGTATTGTGTTTGTGTGTGTGTGTGTATGTGCGGGGGGATAAGGTGCCAGTGTGTATACATACTAGATATTCTACTTACTATATTTTGGTTCCTAAGTCTAAAAGAGCTTGTTACATCTAAAACAATACACGTGGTGGAAACCATAAGAGAAAGAGGCAGTTTGGTAACAGGTTGCGCACATTGTAAAGGTGAAGTGATAATATCTGTGATACTGACTCAGTAAAGTGGGACAATAAGATGAGATGTTGCACAACAACAACAAATGCGAATTTAGGATTGTCAGTAAATGAGAGAGGGGTATGTTGCATTATTGCACTATATTAATGCTAAGCTATGCAGACAAAAGCTCCACAACCCATATCTCAGGGTGGTATTAGGACATAAGCCTGTGCTCAGGGTGGCATATATAGAGGGGGAGCAAATTCTGAGGGGTAGAGCTATGGAATAATGAATTTCCAAATTCTCCGATCTCAGAATGTTTAATTTACTCTTTTATTACAAATCAACAACACCTGGTTGTTTATTGGGAGTAAGTGACTTCTTTATTCATAACCTGGTTTCTGCTTCTGAGAAATAAACTGGGCAAATATTTGCTAAAATTATTGGTGGTTTGAGGAGACAGATTTCAGAGTTCACAAAAAAACAAAACAAAGTTTTGCCTGCAGTCCAAGCAATGCAAGGCTGAGATCAGTACTATATTGCTGTAAAAATGTTGTTTATTTTATGCCGAGTTAGCAACTGCTTGGTTCTCTGAGCTTTTTATAGCTGATACAATGCATATTGCTTAGTAGTTCTTGTCGTTAAACAGCAGACCTCATATCTCACCCGCATGAGCTGAGGCTGTCAAGCTTGACTGGAAAGGGCAGTTTATATAATGAATACTACCTAAATAATTGAATGGCCTTCCAGTGGAGATGTCAGAAACTGATACCATTAAGAGAATTAAAGCTTTTTTAATAGTTATAAAAGTAAGCAAATGTACCAGGCATATAAACAAAGTGCTGTTATTTAAAATGCATATTCCATGGCAGTGAAACTGTCTTATGGCTTTATATAAAAGGCCACAGTTTCATTCTATTAACTGCAGTGCCTAAGCTGTGCTATTTAAGTTATGTTGTAAGTGCTCATGGGAACTCCTTGCCTTTGCTAGTATATATGCAGCTCTTGTCACAGTTTCAATGTCACCTTTTGCTAAAAAGCCATTGTGCAGTATTGTGAAGACAGTTATCCGAGAAATCATTCTGTCAGATCTCTACCATTAGCTGTCAGCTACAGGTGCGTTGAGCTGCTGACCCACCTGCTGGAACAAAAAAAAACCTGACATTAAAATAAATATATTTATGTGTACATTCCATATACAAACAGAATGTAGGGGAAAGTAGCATTACCGTACTTATTGTATAATGTATTAGAAAAAACACCAATAAGTATAAATATTAGTATCCTACTAGTTGCTGAAATACCCCCACTCCTAAACAGCCAAAAAATAAACAAACAAACCAAATATTTTATTGCAAAAATGATTCTGAAGATTGTAAGTGTTTCATAGCAGGACTCTACTCCTCTTGAATTAATTTGTTTTGTTTAAACTGTTTTATGTATCACATATCTTTCTGTCATAAACCCCTATATATGCAGCGCTACAGGATTTGGCAGCAGGATGATTACAATAATACTTACCTTATATAAAATACCTAATATTAGGCTTTAGATGTGTCCTTTAAAAGTAAGCAAAACTGCTGAGTAAGTAATGATATATAACTGCTGAGTAATGGCGTATAACTGCTGAGTAAGTAATGACGTATAACTGCTGAGTGAGTAATGATGTATAACTGCTGAGTGAGTAATGATGTATAACTGCTGAGTAAGTAATGACGTACAACTGCTGAGTAAGTAATGACGTACAACTGCTGAGTAAGTAATGACGTATAACTGCTGAGTAAGTAATGATGTACAACTGCTGAGTAATGATGTATAACTGCAGAGTAAGTAATGACGTATAACTGCTGAGTAAGTAATGATGTACAACTGCTGAGTAATGATGTATAACTGCAGAGTAATGACGTATAACTGCTGAGTAAGTAATGATGTGTAACTGCTGAGTAAGTAATGACGTACAACTGCTGAGTAAGTAATGATGTATAACTGCTGAATAAGTAATGACGTATAACTGCTGAGTAATGGCATATAACTGCTGAGTGAGTAATGACGTATAACTGCTGAGTGAGTAATGACGTATAACTGCTGAGTAAGTAATGACGTATAACTGCTGAGTGAGTAATGACGTACAACTGCTGAGTAAGTAATGACGTACAACTGCTGAGTAAGTAATGACGTACAACTGCTGAGTAAGTAATGACGTATAACTGCTGAGTAATGGCGTATAACTGCTGAGTGAGTAATGATGTATAACTGCTGAGTGAGTAATGACGTATAACTGCTGAGTGAGTAATGACGTATAACTGCTGAGTAAGTAATGACGTATAACTGCTGAGTGAGTAATGAAGTATAACTGCTGAGTAATGGCGTATAACTGCTGAGTGAGTAATGACGTATAACTGCTGAGTAAGTAATAAAGTATAACTGCTGAGTAATGGCGTATAACTGCTGAGTGAGTAATGACGTATAACTGCTGAGTGAGTAATGACGTATAACTGCTGAGTGAGTAATGACGTATAACTGCTGAGTGAGTAATGGCGTATAACTGCTGAGTGAGTAATGACGTATAACTGCTGAGTGAGTAATGACATATAACTGCTAAGTGAGTAATGGCGTATAACTGCTGAGTGAGTAATGACGTATAACTGCTGAGTGAGTAATGACGTATAACTGCTGAGTGAGTAATGACGTATAACTGCTGAGTGAGTAATGACGTATAACTGCTGAGTGAGTAATGACGTATAACTGCTGAGTAAGTAATGACGTATAACTGCTGAGTAATGGCGTATAACTGCTGAGTGAGTAATGACATATAACTGCTGAGTGAGTAATGACGTATAACTGCTGAGTAAGTAATGACGTATAACTGCTGAGTAAGTAATGAGATGACGTATAACTGCTGAGTAACTGACGTATTGCTGCAGAGTAAGTAATCAAGTATAACTGCTAAGTAATGACGTATAACAGCTGATTAAGTAATGGCGTATAATTGCTGAGTAAGTCTGATGATAAGGCAATGCCTGGAAAAGGAAATAATGAATGTTTGAACCACAGCTACTGAGTAGCAATAAATGTTATTATGTAGCAGGGAGTGCAGTGGAGAATCACATTAATTACTAGCTGTAGTAATGTGAATATCCAAAATACATTCATAGCAGTTTATAAATGGTATCCGTGCTTGTAATTGTTCTATTGCTGCCGCAGCAGGGGTAGTGAGGTTGGAATGCAGCAGTAAAACTGGATAAGAAGAATACCGAAAAGGAAGTGTTAACACAGAATATGCTCAGAGAGACTTATGTAACGTTATAGAGGCTAAGTCGAAATACATTAATGAAGAGATTGATTTAATTATGAATATAAACAGATACTAGGTAATACCTTGATGCAAGCAAAGTTTAGGCTAAATTGCTCTCAAGAGAGGCTCAACGGCGTGTGAGAGTATCCGAGTCTGAACAGCTGTGAAGCGGCCGGTGAAGTTGGCGTGTGACGTCACAGCAGGCATGTTCCGGAGACTGCAGCTGATCGCAGAAGAGGAACTGACAGACGCTGGAGAATTGAGAACGTAGCAAAGTCTGAGTATCCAAACGAAGGCACAGACAGGATCTGTAAGGAGGGGCTTAGAAGAGCAATACCAAGCAACAATTTAGGAGAAGTTGCTTGCTTTTATAGCTGGTTGAACAATGAGGTAAAAAGTCTTAAAGGGGTAATACAATATGAAAACAATTGGAGGTTCAAATATACAAAAGTCAGATAGACATATAGATGTGATAAAATCATGACAGTAAGGAATGGGGCGCGATCCGATATACGGCGTAGGTTTCGGCGCAATCGAGGGAACCCGCGCCGCCCGTAATTTCACCTCGCACATCGGGGTATTACATATACCCCGCCGGCAGTTCCTAAAGTGCCGTAAGTCGGATAAACTAGCGATGTCCAGAAATAAGCGTAACTACAAATTTCTGGAGTCGCTAGTGACTTACGGCACTTTAGAAACTGCCGGCGCCTAAGAAAACTAACTAAAATTTAAAATCTCCCATAACTGTCTAACACGCCTCCCAAAAATAAGCCCGACACGTATACCCCTATATCCACAATCCCTCCTCTCACTCCTAATAATAAATGTATTAATCCCTAAACCGCCATAGCCCAAACCGCAAGTAATAAGTAAATTATTAACCCCTAAACCGCCATAGCCCACACCGCAATAAACCTATTCTATTATTAACCCCTAAAACGCCATAGCCACACCGCAATAAACCTATTCTATTATTAACCCCTAAACCGCCATAGCCCACATAGCCTATTAAATCTATTAACCCCTAATCTGCCGCCGCCAACAACGTTGCCGCCACTATAATAAAATTAACACCTAAGTCTAACCTTAACACCCCCCTAACTTAATTATTATTTAAATAAATCTAAATAATATTACTATTATTAAAGGGACAGTCTAGGCCAAAATAAACTTTCATGATTCAGATAGAGCATGTAATTTTAAACAATTTTCCAATTTACTTTTATCACCAATTTTGCTTTGTTCTCTTGGTATTCTTAGTTGAAAGCTTAACCTAGGAGGTTCATATGCTAATTTCTTAGACCTTGAAGCCCACCTCTTTCAGATTGCATTTTAACAGTTTTTCACCATTAGAGGGTGTTAGTTCACGTATTTTATATAGATAACACTGTGCTCGTGCACGAGAAGTTATCTGGGAGCAGGCACTGATTGGCTAGACTGCAAGTCTGTCAAAAGAACTGAAAAAAGGGGCAGTTTGCAGAGGCTTAGATACAAGATAATCACAGAGGTTAAAAGTATATTATTATAACTGTGTTAGTTATGCAAAACTGGGAAATGGGTAATAAAGGGATTATCTATCTTTTAAAACAATAAAAATTCTGGTGTAGACTGTCCCTTTAACTAAAGTATTCCTATTTAAAACTAAATACTTAGCTGTAAAATAAACCCTAAGATAGCTACAATATAATTAATAATTACATTGTAGCTATTTTATGATTTATTTTTATTTTACAGGCAACTTTGTATTTATTTTAACTAGGTACAATAGCTATTAAATAGTTAATAACTATTTAATAGCTACCTAGTTAAAATAATTACAAAATTACCTGTAAAATAAATCCTAACCTAAGTTACAAATACACCTAACATTACACTATCATTAAATAAATTAAATTAATTAACTACAATTAGCTAACATTAAATACAATTAACTAAAATAAACTAAAGTACAAAAAAACAAAACACTAAATTACAGGAATTTTTTTTTACAAGAAGTTTAAACTAATTACACCTAATCTAAGCCCCCTAATAAAATAAAAAGCCCCCCAAAATAATAAAATGCCCTACCCTATACTAAATTACAAATAGCCCTTAAAAGGGCCTTTTGCGGGGCATTGCCCCAAAGTAATCAGCTCTTTACCTGTAAAAAAAAAATTACAATACCCCCCCAACATTACAACCCACACACCCCTACTCTAAAACCCACCCAATCCCCCCTTAAAAAAACCTAACACTACCCCATTGAAGATCACCCTACCTTGAGCCATCTACACCCAGCCGGGCACAAGTGGTCATCCAATCCGGCCAGAAGTCTTCATCCGATGGGGCAGAAGAGGACATCCAGACAGGCAGAAGTCTTCATCCTATCCGGGCAGAAGAGGACATCCGGACCGGCAGAAGGCTTCATCCAAGCGGCATCTTCTATCTTCTTCCATCTGCCGGTCTGGATGTCCTCTTCTGCCCTATCGGATGAAGACTTCTGGCTGGATCGGATGACCACTTGTGCCCGGCTGGGTGAAGACGGCTCAAGGTAGGGTGATCTTCAATGGGGTAGTGTTAGTTTTTTTTAAGGGGGGATTGGGTGGGTTTTAGAGTAGGGGTGTGTGGGTGGTGGGTTGTAATGGTGGGGGGGTATTGTAATTTTATTTCAGGTAAAAGAGCTGATTACTTTGGGGCAATGCCCCGCAAAAGGCCCTTTTAAGGGCTATTTGTAATTTAGTATAGGGTAGGGCATTTTATTATTTTGGGGGACTTTTTATTTTATTAGGGGGCTTAGATTAGGTGTAATTAGTTTAAACTTATTGTAATTTTCTTTCTCTGTAATTTAGTGTTTATTTATTTTGGTACTTTAGTTTATTTTAGTTAATTGTAGTTAATTAATTTAATTTATTTAATGATAGTGTAGTGTTAGGTGTATTTGTAACTTAGGTTAGGATTTATTTTACAGGTAATTTTGTAATTATTTTAACTAGGTAGCTATTAAATAGTTATTAACTATTTAATAGCTATTGTACCTAGTTAAAATAAATACAAAGGTGCCCGTAAAATAAAAATAAATCCTAAAATAGCTACTATGTAATTATTAATTATATTGTAGCTATCTTAGGGTTTATTTTATAGGTAAGTATTTAGTTTAAAATAGGAATACTTTAGTTAATAATAGTAATATTATTTAGATTTATTTAAATAATAATTAAGTTAGGGGGGTGTTAGGGTTAGACAGGTTTAGGGGTTAATAACTTTATTATAGTGGTGGCGACTTTGGCTGCAGCAGATTATGGTTAATAGATTTAATAGGCTGTGGGCTATGGCGGTTTAGGGGTCAATAATAGAATAGGTTTATTGCGGTGTGGGCTATGGCGGTTTAGGGGTTAATACACTTTATTAGTTATTGCGGTGGGGGATTGCGGTTGACAAGTAGATAGACATTGCGCATGCGTTAGGTGTTAGTTTTTTTTTTGCAGGCATTTTAGGGAGTTACGGTGCTCCCATACTCAGTGCAAGGCCTGCTATGGCTGCATTTTATGGCGAGGTGAAAATGGAGTAAGATTTCTCCATTTTCGCCACGTAAGGCCTTGCGCTGGATATTGGATACCGATTTACGACGCAGTCCCATGTTAGCTTATGGGAGTAAAAATTGCGAGCGACGGGTGAAATATACGTGCCGCATTTATATGCGGCGCTGTATATAGGATACCAAAAATGCGCAAAACCCGGCGTTGCCGGCTTTTGCGGGCGACGCTGCATATCGGATGGGGCCCATGACGTTTAACTGCTGAGTAAGTAATGATGTACAACTGCTGAGTAAGTAATGATGTACAACTGCTGAGTAAGTAATGATGTATAACTGCTGAGTAAGTAATGACGTATAACTGCTGAGTGAGTAATGACGTATAACTGCTAAGTAAGTAATGATATATAACTGCTGAGTAAGTAATAACATACAACTGCTGAGTAAGTAATGAAGTATAACTCCTAAGTAAGTAATGATGTATAACTGCTGAGTAAATAATGACGTACAACTGCTGAGTAAGTAATGACATATAACTGCTGAGTGAGTAATGACATATAACTGCTAAGTAAGTAATGATATATAACTGCTGAGTAAGAATGACGTACAACTGTTGAGTAAGTAATGACGTACAACTGCTGAGTAAGTAATGACGTACAACTGCTGAGTAAGTAATGACGTACAACTGCTGAGTAAGTAATGACGTATAACTGCTAAGTAAGTAATGATGTATAACTGCTGAGTAAGTAATGACGTTTAGAGACTGTGGTAAGTGACTAGCGCCTAGAATTAGTATACCAGCTACACTATAAATGGACCCCCTAACTGGGTCCTACATAAAGCTAGAAAGGGATAATATATAGGAGCGCCAATGGCTAGGGTATACACCAGGTCACTATAGGATTATACACCACTAAAAATATGAAGTATAACTTAGAACAGCAAATTCAACTAGTAGTAAGAGACCTCAATTTCTCAGTGAACTCACTGAGAGATTGAGGTCTCTTACTACTAGTTGAATTTGCTGTTCTAAGTTATACTTCATATTTTTAGTGGTGTATAATCCTATAGCGACCTGGTGTATACCCTAGCCATTGGCGCTCCTATATATTATTCCTTTCGAGTAAGTAATGACGTACAACTGCTGAGTAAGTAATGATGTACAACTGCTGAGTAAGTAATGACGTGTAACTGCTGAGAAAGTAATGACAAATAACTGCTAAGTAATGAGTATAACTGCTGAGTAAGTAATGATGTACAATTGCTGATTAAGTAATGTATTGAAGTATTATACATGAATAAAGATGCAACAAAATCCGAAGCAGAAAAACAAAGTAAAGTACAAATAATATAGTTGATACTTATGTGAAAACTGAATGACTTTTCTCTGCTGCAAAATACTATTCATGTATCCAAAATTACATTCTTCTAGTATAAGCAAAACAAAAAAAATGCTAGTTTGTGTACTATTCATTAAATGTGTTTACTTCTAGAGAATACCATTCTGTTGTGTAAAGATCAGTGTCTGTTCTTAACTGGCTCTTGTTAAATTCCACATTGCTTGCTTACAGTCGCATATTAATGTAAAAAGTGTATCCAATGTGGCAGATTTTCTATCAGACTAAGAAATATTGCATAGAATATACATTCCTCCTCCTTTCCAGCATTTTTTCACACGTCAGTTACCTGTTGCTTCCAATTATTCTGCATTCTTTATTGCCAAAATTCCATATGTTCTCTTACGTGACATCTTTATGTGCCTCAAAACTTATTCCAAACCACAATATGTGCTGGGGTAGAAAACCACCACCTTGCGACTCATATTCAGCTATATCCAGGGGTGAAACTACCATTTGTGCAGCAAGTGCAATAACACCGGGGCCCAAGTGCTGGGGGGGCATAGCAGCCAGTCTATACATAGGTGTGTGCCTGTGGGGTTAGTATTGGTGTATTATCATCATCCTTGTACTGCACAACATACTCATTAGTGGATCGATACATCATTATACAGTGCAGCGTGTTCACTAGTGTAGTGATATATACAGTAAACATACTCATCACATTTATACAAAGCAGTGTACTCATCAGGCTTTAGTATAAAGAAACTCACATAATTATACAGTGCAGCATGTTCACTGTTAGTGTAGTGATATATACAGTAAACATACTTATTACATTTATACAAAGCAGTGTACTCATCAGGGTACAGTGTAAAGAAACTCACATTGTACAGTGCAGCATGTTCACTATTAGTGTAGTGATATATACAGTAAACATCCTCATCACATGTATACAAAGCAGTGTACTCATCAGGGTATAGTGTAAAAAAACTCACATTGTACAGTGCAGCATGTTCACTATTAGTGTAGTGATATATACAGTAAACATACTCATCACATTTATACAAAGCAGTGTACTCATCAGGGTATAGTGTAAAGAAACTCACATTGTACAGTGCAGCATGTTCACTATTAGTGTAGTGATATATACAGTAAACATACTTATCACATTTATACAAAGCAGTGTACTTATCAGGGTATAGTGTAAAGAAACTCACATAATTATACAGTGCAGCATGTTCACTGTTAGTGTAGTGATATATACAGTAAACATACTCATCACATTTATACAAAGCAGTGTACTCATCAGGGTATAGTGTAAAGAAACTCACATAATTATACAGTGCAGCATGTTCACTGTTAGTGTAGTGATATATACAGTAAACATACTTATCACATTTATACAAAGCAGTGCACTCATCAGTGTATACTGTATAGAAACTCACATTGTACAGTGCAGCATGTTCACTGTTAGTGTAATGATATATACAGTAAACATTCTCATCACATTTACACAAAGCAGTGTACTCATCAGGGTATAGTGTAAAGAAACTCACATTGTACAGTGCAGCATGTTCACTGTTAGTGTAATGATATATACAGTAAACATTCTCATCACATTTACACAAAGCCAGTGCACTCATCAGATTATAGTGTAAAGAAACTCACATAATTATACAGTGCAGCATGTTCACTATTCATGTAGTGATATATACAGTAAACATACTCATCACATTTACACAAAGCAGTGCACTCATCAGGGTACAGTGTAAAGAAACTCACATAATTATACAGTGCAGCATGTTCACTATTCATGTAGTGATATATACAGTAAACATACTTATCACATTTACACAAAGCAGTGCACTCATCAGGGTACAGTGTAAAGAAACTCACATAATTATACAGTGCAGCATGTTCACTGTTAGTGTAGTGATATATACAGTAAACATCCTCATCACATTTACACAAAGCAGTGTACTCATCAGGGTATAGTGTAAATAAACTCACATTGTACAGTGCAGCATGTTCACTGTTAGTGTAGTGATATATACAGTAAACAACCTCATCACATTTACACAAAGCAGTGTACTCATCAGGGTATAGTGTAAAGAAACTCACATAATTATACAGTGCATCATGTTCACTGTTAGTGTAGTGATATATACTGTAAACATACTCATCCCATGTATACAAAGCAGTGTACTCATCAGGGTATAGTGTAAAGAAACTCACATTGTACAGTGCAGCATGTTCACTGTTAGTGTAGTGATATATACAGTAAACATTCTCATCACATTTACTCAAAGCAGTGCACTCATCAGGGTATAGTGTAAAGAAACTCACATAATTATACAGTGCAGCATGTTCACTATTCATGTAGTGATATATACAGTAAACATACTCATCACATTTACACAAAGCAGTGCACTCATCAGGGTATAGTGTAAAGAAACTCACATAATTATACAGTGCAGCTTGTTCACTGTTAGTGTAGTGATATATACAGTAAACATACTCATCACATTTATACAAAGCAGTGTACTTATCAGGGTATAGTGTAAAGAAACTCACATTGTACAGTGCAGCATGTTCACTATTCATGTAGTGATATATACAGTAAACATACTCATCACATTTACACAAAGCAGTGCACTCATCAGTGTATAGTGTAAAGAAACTCACATTGTACAGTGCAGCATGTTCACTGTTAGTGTAGTGATATATACAGTAAACATACTCATCACATTTACACAAAGCAGTGTACTCATCAGGGTATAGTGTAAAGAAACTCACATAATTATACAGTGCATCATGTTCACTGTTAGTGTAGTGATATATACAGTAAACATACTTATCACATTTATACAAAGCAGTGTACTCATCAAGGTATAGTGTAAAGAAACTCACATAATTATACAGTGCAGCTTGTTCACTGTTAGTGTAGTGATATATACAGTAAACATACTCATCACATTTACACAAAGCAGTGTACTCATCAGGGTATAGTGTAAAGTAGACATGTGCATGGCGAAAAAATTTGGTTCGGTTCGGATTGATTCGGAATTTTTCGCAGTTCGGTTCGGATC